>NW_026457288.1:0-1881 GCF_943734635.1 Anopheles cruzii | reverse complement strand
CGCGGTAAGGGTCACGCCGGCCCATTACATGGTGGCTCCAGAGAGGAGATTACACAACATCTCGCGCGCGGTTTGTAATTTCGACGAACGAACTTATGTGTGGTGTGCTGTCGCCACGGAAAGAACAGCAAGTGCACAATAAGTGAACGGAAGTGACAGTGGTCATGGTTCCGTTAGTGCCAAATAGACCAAAGGGAACTCCTAGTTGGCCGCACTGGCGACCGAGTCTTGCTGAAGCTAGGGCAGTGTTCTCGGGATCAAAAGGAACTCCTAGAAGGTCGCACTGGCGACCAGTTCCCGAGCGCCGGGAACCTAGAGCAGCGTTCCTCAGACAGGCGTGCTCCCGCCGATAAGGACAGCGAACTTCACGCTAAGATACGAGTGATCGAAGGCGGTCACCGAGATAGCAGCTGCGAAGCGACCCAAAGGAAGAGGTCGTCAGAACTTCCAGCCGCACCTAAGGACCTAACAAAACCAGTGAAGGAACCTAAGGCACAATGTCGTTTCAGTGCAAAGAGAATCCGAGCAGCAGCTGTAGGCTGTGCGAGGACCCGGACGACGAGGAAGAGTACATGATCGAATGCTTGGAGTGCAACAGAAGGTTCCACCGATCCTGCGCCAAACTTAGTCGCAAGCCCGCATCCAAGGAAACCTTCCTGTGCGTAAAATGTGCCGCGATCCAAGAAGAACTGAGACGCTTGAGACGAGCGGCTGGGATACCACAAGATCCGACCGAGAAATTAGTGGCCCAAATCTGCGCGCACCAGGAAAAACAGCTACAGGAGTTGACGAAGGCACTAGCCAACATCAGCGCCAAAGCCGGCGAAACAGAAGGTCCAAACTGGACCATCTACTTTAAGAGGCAGGCCTTGATAAGCCTACCTAAGTTCGGAGGCAACCCTAAGGAATGGCCAAACTTCCGCAAGGCCTTCGACGATACGACGCACGCCGGAGAGTTCTCTCACCTAGAGAACTTAAATCGATTGCAGCAGGCGTTATACGGTCCGGCTCTAAGAAACGTGCAACAGCTAATGCTCGATTGTGAAAATGTACCACGATTGATCGAGCGGCTGCACGAAATGTATGGCCGGCCGGAGCTGGTATACAGAGAACTGTTGAGCGACCTGCAGAGGATTAGAAAAGATTCCAGGACAGTGATGATAGACATGATGAACGCGCTCGAGAACACAGTAAGTAACATCATGTTGATGAAGAGAGAAGAATACCTCCGTGACCACCGACTGGTTGACGAATTAGTGAGAAAGCTGCCATATTCCATCCAAGTTAAACGGATGGAATATGTGTTGAACTCAATGGATCAAATAGGCGTTCAGAACTTGTTCGATTTATGTGAATGGCTGAAACCATTCGCCAGAGTTACCCAAGCCATGTCAGAGTATCGAAGGCCTCAGCAGAACTATGCGAACTCAAATCAGCGAAACTACTCGACCCAGCACCACGCGAATCAGTACAACTATGCGAACCAGCATGACGCGAACCATCAGAGCGAATGCAGGGAAGCAGAGACGCGCGGCATAAACAGGTGTACGAAAAAACATCACAAGTCGCTACACCTCGAACCGAAGCCGGAAGAAAACATCAACACCAAGGCCCAGGAGCATGTCGAGCGGCAGCGCGATCTCAACGAGAAGGAACGACTGCGCAGATTGGAGGAAGACGCAATCCGTCGGGCCGAAAACACGATCCGCCGGTTGGAGGCGACTCGACAACAACATGCTGTCGAAGAAGCGCGCCATCGCGACGAAGGTAAAAGCAATCATCGCAAAGAGGAGGCTCGCCAGGAGTTTGATGAAAGTAATGCGAAGGGCGGGAAGTCGGTGAAACAGCGTGACAATGATTTTGATAACAGTGAGAAGTCAT
>NW_026457287.1:0-1882 GCF_943734635.1 Anopheles cruzii | reverse complement strand
TTTTTTTTGCCTGCAGTTGAAGATATGTGGTTTCAGCCGGGCAACGAGCCACACAACACGGGACTTTGATGAGCATATAATTTGGCGCGTTTTGGTGATGTCAATTGGCCACCAAGATCATGCGATTTGACACCGTTGGACTTTCTCTTGTAGGGCTAGGCTAAAGATTATGTTTATGCTGACAAGCCTGCAACTATGGAGCATCTAAAAAATAACGTTCCCCAAGTTATGGCCGAGGTAACGAGATGTCGAAAAGGTAGCGACTGTATTAGAAAGTCAAATGCCGCTATTAGAGACTTTCCTTTCGGTCTCGGAAAGTGAAGACCAAGTTCTACCAAATAGCTCCCTTCGAAGGAAATAGTTATCTACTACGGAGAAGCCGGATTTTCGCTTCAACGAACCGACCAAGTTCCGGTACCAGTCAAACCCAACCGTCACAAACCATGATGGTGTTTAGCCAACAAGCAACCCATTTAACCTTCTAATTCCCTTCCATCTCTCTCTCTCTCTCTCTCGATCGTGCTTTCTGTCTTCAGGTCCTTTGGCAAATAAATTCCCACCGAGCAATGTGTTGTAACGACAAATTGAAATTGATTTTTTCGCCTTCCAGCCAAGAACGTGTGTCGGAAACCTTGGCGGGCTTGGCGGGTCGGCGTCGGGTTTTCACAGCGCCGCCTCAGCGGTCGGTGGTCCCGGCCGGGTCCCGGTCGTCGCCGTAGACAAATTTGCGTCACATTCCGCGTGCGGCGACAGGTTTGGAGCATAACTCATGTACAAATGAACTGTCGGCCGGCTGGCCCGCGTCCCGTGCTCCCCGCCCAGCAGCAGGAATGTTTGTTGGGAGGGTGAATTAAAAAGAGATTGTGTTTAAAATTCCTACAATCAGCGCCACTTCAGGCGGGACAGGCCAAACACCTGCCAGCGGCGAGCTGCCACCGGCACCACCGATCGGTACCGATCTCTCCCTCTTTCCGTCCCTCTCTCTCTGTCTCTCGCTCGGTCAGACCACAGCCTGGGAGTAAGTTCCGTCGGGCTTTCCTCGGTCACCACCGCACAGTAACGGGTTTGGGCGGATCAGAGGCCCACAGTGTGGCCGTGGCAGTGATTAAAGTTGGTGGCTGCAGAGCATAAGGCAACGCGGCGCAAAAAAACAGGCGCAAAGAACGGAAAACAACTTGAACGGGTGAAATGAATTCCACTCATCGATACCTCTCGCTTGTCCGCTTCCCGGACGTCCCACATCGCTGCGGAGTGAATCTTGGCGATCTCTAGCTTAATGATCAGTTCGAGCGGCCCAGCAGCAGCAGAATGATGACGAAGATGACCGGAATGATGACGGCGTCGATTGGTCGACGTTGCCAACCTTTTTGCGACCGTCTGCCTCGGCTTGGCTGGGTGACCGCGGGACCACATCAGGCTCCCGCTTTGTTGGCTTTCAGGAACAAGAATCAATATTTTCCCCGCCGCATATCGTGTCGGTGCCCGCCCCGCCGATTATCCCTCGTTCTCGCGCGGGGCTTAAGGAGCATAACGCGTAACGACCGAGGGCACCAAATAATGCACCTCCGGTCGCCGGATTCACCGGCCCTAGGATGGCGCCTCCGAGGATGCGCTCTCGCAGGAGGGGGCTGGTGTGAGTGTGGGCCGGCGATAGTGTGGATCGCAACATCGCAACTCGCTGGGAACATGCTGGGATTATGCTCGGTAAGTGGACCAGCGGGGCCAATGTTGGGGTGCGCCTTTTTCCCAGAAATCGATTCGCAGCCGGCCGAGTGGCGCGCAGCGGAGTGGATAGGTTTCGAGAGGTTCAAATGAGCCCATTACGGCCCTGCACAGCCCCGACCGGCCGAAGGATAAGCCAGAGCACTGCGCCGCCGCCGCC
>NW_026457286.1:0-1882 GCF_943734635.1 Anopheles cruzii | reverse complement strand
CTTCCACTTCAGAATTGCTTCATAGGGGAAAAGCTGTACGCCACAAGGTGGATGATGCAGATGCGCTACTCCCGGAAGTTCCACCGTGAGTACCGTTCAGCAATGCTTACATTTCTGCTGCTCCTCGGACGCAGCAGGCAGCCCGTGCGATTCACCAGCGGCTTCTTTGGTCAAATTTCGTTGAAAAAGTTTACCGACTTCGTGCAGCTTTCGTACTCATTTGCAATGTTTCTACTGAGCATCAACTAACCATCGATCGTGGTATTAAACATCATCGCAGAAAATGATAATGGCCTTGGAAAACGATTACTTCGATGTTGTAACACACAACACGATGTTGTTGCAAAAGTTTATTGTCTATTCTTTTGCGTTGGCATACGCAGTACTTTTTAGCTGCTAAACTGCCAACTGCTAAAATTAATTTTCCTTCACGTAAGGTTGATATGATATGCTTTATTAAATCCTTTTATTTGCCATTTGTGAGGAAAGTGTGGTGTTAGGGAGAAAACAATTAGTGTGCGTTGCCGTGCTGTGTTCTTAAATCACTCACTTACTTAATCCGCCTACAACCGCCGAGCGATCTTTACCTGCTTCAAGAAACCTTTCTACCGCTCGCGGTCGAGAGCCTTCATCCACCACATCTGTATACCGACCGATCTCGCGTTCCGGTCGACGCAATCTGTCTATATCTAACCGGGCTCACCACGCCCCCCCTGTCCCTCTGGACGGCCTAAGAGGACTTTCCTAATTCTGGCCATTCTTAACTCACTACGACCGCAAAATTCCTCCAAAAGTATTATAAACTATCATTTGCCGCCTTACTATGCTCACCTAGTATCTGTCAAAAAAATGTGTTGGAAGCAAATACCTATTAAAGGATATTTCTTAATCCGAAATGAAACCAACTGAATGCCTTCATCAATATCCCCTTAGAGCTCTACTCCAAAACTTCTCTTAAAATATACTAAAAATTGGGACAGCTCTTTGCAAATTATGCCATTATGTTAATACATACATTCACTTGAAATAAGTTCGGAGTAGAAGTTTTTTACTTTTAATATAAGGCTATATCCTGACCAAGGCAATAGGAACAAACCTCTGTACTATGCGTACTTACAATGGAGGCGTGGCGCAACCCACCGCCCAGTAATTAAATATTGGATTGGATCGTCAGGAAAAGCGATCGAAGAACATGGGCCCCGATGGAAGCACATTCAAGCCTTGCATTAGACATTCAAAGGACAGAGTTCGTCACTAGGACCGTACTTGCACGGCAAAGAAACGGTAGCAAATTCCTTCAGAGCTGTTGATGAATTTTTCAATACCTTTTCAAACGGGCGATTTTGCCATATACGAAGGCAAAACGTTGATGCAACGAATGTAGCTAGACTCTGGTAACAACTTAATAAAAGCCGTGCTACTCTGAATGTCACAGTGATAGTCGGCAGCTTGCAATGGAGTGGATCAAACAGCAGTGCGATGCCATCTGGAATCTGCGCTATGAGCGTGAGTACTTCTACTACATTCGGCCCTTCCAATTGGTGTCCGGATTTCCGGGGCCGCTACGAACTCGATTGGACAAGTGCCGCACCGCGGTGCACGTTGTCCTTTACCTTCTGTTCCTGGGTAGCTCAGTTCACAAATTGCACTACACAAAGTACCAGCCGCAGGACATACAGTTCTCGGCCAGCGCGTCAGCGTGCGTCATCTTGCAGATCGGCGTCTTGCTAGTGTTCTTCATCTACATGGGACACTTTCACGAGTTCCAGCAGCTGGCAAAGTTTCTCAGCGATAGATCGTTTGCACGTGACCTTCCGACGGCCAGTGTGATTAGAACCCGCTGGTACCGCGTGAGCAACCTCTTTATTTTGGTACCCCAAAT
>NW_026457285.1:0-1883 GCF_943734635.1 Anopheles cruzii | reverse complement strand
TAGGTTTGAAATAAAACGTCTCATCGTATACTTAAATGACGAAAAACCCTCAAACCGTGGAAATGGACACATTCATATAACAGACGGTTAACCGGCCCATGAGGTCACAAAAAATAGAGATTCTCCTCACAATAGAGAGAGAGAAAGGATGATTCACACCATCATTTCGACCCTGACCACCCCCCGAGATGTAGGCGGGACGGACGACATACTTTAACCTTCTGTGTCATGTACTCCTGCAAACTTCTATTTGTTTATTTTGTACCAAATTTGTACCAAATTGAAAATATGCAAACGCAGCGCATGGAACTGTTCTATGCCCTCCAAAAGGATGGTTTGCACTCAACAAAAGAAACTCACAAATACAGACATTGGAGACAATTTGACAAAAATTCAGCCCGATATGTACAACGAACTAGACAAGATCTTCGACATAGTGCATAGTGAGTTCGTAGTTCGTTTCGTTCGCGCTTCGCGCGACTTTTAAAAGGAATGGCCTTCTTCTAAATGGCAGTTGCCAACTAATTGCAGTGTTAATGAATTTGAATGAAATGAATTTACACCAACAGGCAAATACTTCGGATGAGGCCGTTGGTTTCATTTTCCCCCATGATTGTGTGCATAAGACTATTCCAACTAAGTATGCCCGATCAAATCAACATGGCTGCCAATCTACAGTAACGTTAACTGAATGTCTCATGCGTTTCATCTTTAGATCGCATTGAGGTCGCAGCCAACAAGCTGCCGGGGGTACTTTGATTACTCGGTTAACACCCTCGCACTGAACCCTCACAACACTTTGGGCCTCAGCCGTATGCTCTAACACGCACGCACTCACACATCGTTCAAGTGGAGTGCGCAAAGAGGACGCCACTAACGGGGGCGTGCGGGAATAACTTTGCACGTCTTTGTCGCTGGCGAAAGACGCCACTTCGGCTTTTCTGCCGTAGACAACGTCTATCCGTACTTAGAAAACGTTCTTCATCGGGTGTCAACTTCTCTGTGTCGAGAGACGCGACCAATTGTTGCTAGAATAGCCGTTAAATAACTTCACACTAATCCTCTGTCGTTTCTTCGAAACACCACACTACGATCACAGTCAACGAAACTATTTCTGTGCATATCTGCACAAAAAATGATAACGATAATGATATAATGAGCTAGGTATAAACCTAGCTCACACCGAAACTGAGACAATTTACGCGTTCTGTTCCACGGCCACTTTCACTGGCACATCAAACGCGCTTCTCGATTCCAGATTAGCATAATCCTTTTTTCAAATCCAAACGTTGAATACAACCGAGGAAGAACTTTTCCACCTCCTGATGACCTGATTTACGTCACGATCATGATTCAGCTTAGTCAAATTTGTGTGACGAAAAGAAGCTACCGAACACAAAATCAAAATGGAAAACCGTAACACCAACAATTTTACACGCGCCCGCCGCGATAGCGTGCTGCTTCTGATGAATATTATTTTAAGACTCTCAGGGCGGCTGTCGGAATTTCGTGAAGTGAGTATCACGCACGATGTACACGGCACAAGCACAATATTCGTTACGGCACACACACTAGTATGCAATAGGATGGATGGATTCGAGGATTTTTGGCGCCTGAACCTCGTGATATAACCTCGCTTGTGTTTGAAGCGCGCGATCATATGCACACAACCAGTACCAGTAACTGACCACATCTAGACAAGTAAGCAGATTTCACCCCGACTACTGATCATTTGCTGCATCAAATTATAACAAAGCAACAACAGATGGTCGATCAATTGGATCACTGAACACACAAAACGCGTCCGCACGAAAACAGGACTCACGAGACGCTAAAATTGCGTCTCGCGGACGATCAGAATCCGGCGACCGCCGCGGCAATAA
>NW_026457284.1:0-1883 GCF_943734635.1 Anopheles cruzii | reverse complement strand
TGTAGACACCGATCCGACGCTCCGGCGAAGCAGACGGATCCATGCGACAGCAGACGGGTGAATCAACCAGCCAGGGACATGTCATCCGGGCATTAGAGTCAACACCAGAAGCATCGTCAGCATCGGGCGGTGATGGGCGGCAGCGGATACGGCGTTGCATTCGCTTCCGAAACAGCCCACAACTCGCCAGACCAATTCATTTCATACGTCAACCTCCCCGATGGACCGGAACCACCACACTCCGGGAGCGCGCCGGGATCAAATCCTGACGGTTGTGTGGATTGGTTTTTTCTCGGTTTCGGGCTGGAGCACTCGAACACGCAACAACATTGTTTCCTCCGTTCCGTGTGGCATTATTGTGGTTGATGTTTGAGTTTTGTTCTGCGATTGCCACGGCCCCTGGTTTTCGAGAGGATCAGCTCGGAACCCCGCACAATCCCCGGGTTTTAGGTAATTTTATCACTCGGACCCATTGCTGAATGTTTTCATTATAAGCCGCCGCGCGTGACACACGGCAACGCGTCACGGTTTTATTGAAATATAAATAAAATTAAATTCCGTCGCGCGAATCCTGGCCATTTATTTTCCTTTTTTGTCTGGCACACCACATAACCGAATGAAACGACATACCTATGGCAACTCCTCACCAGGGTGTTAGTGGCAAATATTAATGTTTAATGTTTAATTATGAGACCAATTGTTTGAACTTGAATCGGGAACGCCCCTACGAGGGTGCCGACGTACCGGTGACTGATTAATTTAATTGATATTTAAACTTTAAATACCTTCGGGGCCGTGCAAAAACCCTACGCGGAGTGCAAAAATGCGAGTGCCTTCTTCAATCCCCGCGAGTTGATGCGGATATTACGCGTTAATGAGCAAATTATGAGCCGCTCACGTTTCGGTACTTCATAATAGAAAAAAACAGGATACATCTCTTCGGCCCCCACAAAATGGCGTCATTTCTCTTCATCAAACGACCGTTAGTCGGGGGAAATCCAACGTTCCAAGAGTTTGGTTTTTTTGCTGCAATCGAGTGTCGTTCAAGGCTGCAAGAGGGTCGTGCGCAACCGGCCTAGTTGCGCATCGAAGTCGGTGCGAAGGACATTTCAGTTTGATGGTGACCTCAGTGGGATAAGTAACGGTTTGGCCGGGAGTTTAAAAAGGGCGCAAAAGATGATCAAAGAATTAGGTTCGGCGGCCCTCCCAGTGCACAAATCGCGTCACAGATTGCCATCATCGCCCACATTATGTATTCTGTTTTATGATGCAACGCCCGGCGTCGATGATGGCCTCACCCTGTCTGTCTCTCTCTCGCTTTGTACGGGCAAAGGCAAAAACTGGCACACATGTGAAGAAAAACATGACCGCACGTCACCGAGAACATGTTAGAAGGAACAGAAGTGAGAAGTGAAGTGTCGAGAAAGGGACAAAACAAAAAAGCAAGGGAGTTGCCAGTTTTAGCACTGGCATTAAATCCTAATGTTGGCTGGGATTTCTTTTTTAACGCGCCACAGCACAGATACGTCCTCACGCCAACACTTCGACTGATGATGAATTGGCCCACCATGAACACCCATTTTATCATCGTGCACATCACAGCCCCAAACAGAGAGATGTGGCAGGGCGCGATCGATATCATCGATCAATGCCAAGGTACTTATGCTGTTGCAAGCTGGTGCTTTTTGGTTTTGCCTTCCCGATAACGACCGTTCAGCAGCGGCATCAGCAGCACTGAACGCGCTGGCGTCTGCAATCGCCATTAATTTACAATCAGCACTCGTGTAATAAAACCGCGCGCTCAACAGGACATAAAAGCCGGGACGACCCCCCCAACCCCCCATCCGAGGGATGGGTGCCGCAAATTATTGGTCCACGAAAAG
>NW_026457283.1:0-1883 GCF_943734635.1 Anopheles cruzii | reverse complement strand
TAGGTTTGAAATAAAACGTCTCATCGTATACTTAAATGACGAAAAACCCTCAAACCGTGGAAATGGACACATTCATATAACAGACGGTTAACCGGCCCATGAGGTCACAAAAAATAGAGATTCTCCTCACAATAGAGAGAGAGAAAGGATGATTCACACCATCATTTCGACCCTGACCACCCCCCGAGATGTAGGCGGGACGGACGACATACTTTAACCTTCTGTGTCATGTACTCCTGCAAACTTCTATTTGTTTATTTTGTACCAAATTTGTACCAAATTGAAAATATGCAAACGCAGCGCATGGAACTGTTCTATGCCCTCCAAAAGGATGGTTTGCACTCAACAAAAGAAACTCACAAATACAGACATTGGAGACAATTTGACAAAAATTCAGCCCGATATGTACAACGAACTAGACAAGATCTTCGACATAGTGCATAGTGAGTTCGTAGTTCGTTTCGTTCGCGCTTCGCGCGACTTTTAAAAGGAATGGCCTTCTTCTAAATGGCAGTTGCCAACTAATTGCAGTGTTAATGAATTTGAATGAAATGAATTTACACCAACAGGCAAATACTTCGGATGAGGCCGTTGGTTTCATTTTCCCCCATGATTGTGTGCATAAGACTATTCCAACTAAGTATGCCCGATCAAATCAACATGGCTGCCAATCTACAGTAACGTTAACTGAATGTCTCATGCGTTTCATCTTTAGATCGCATTGAGGTCGCAGCCAACAAGCTGCCGGGGGTACTTTGATTACTCGGTTAACACCCTCGCACTGAACCCTCACAACACTTTGGGCCTCAGCCGTATGCTCTAACACGCACGCACTCACACATCGTTCAAGTGGAGTGCGCAAAGAGGACGCCACTAACGGGGGCGTGCGGGAATAACTTTGCACGTCTTTGTCGCTGGCGAAAGACGCCACTTCGGCTTTTCTGCCGTAGACAACGTCTATCCGTACTTAGAAAACGTTCTTCATCGGGTGTCAACTTCTCTGTGTCGAGAGACGCGACCAATTGTTGCTAGAATAGCCGTTAAATAACTTCACACTAATCCTCTGTCGTTTCTTCGAAACACCACACTACGATCACAGTCAACGAAACTATTTCTGTGCATATCTGCACAAAAAATGATAACGATAATGATATAATGAGCTAGGTATAAACCTAGCTCACACCGAAACTGAGACAATTTACGCGTTCTGTTCCACGGCCACTTTCACTGGCACATCAAACGCGCTTCTCGATTCCAGATTAGCATAATCCTTTTTTCAAATCCAAACGTTGAATACAACCGAGGAAGAACTTTTCCACCTCCTGATGACCTGATTTACGTCACGATCATGATTCAGCTTAGTCAAATTTGTGTGACGAAAAGAAGCTACCGAACACAAAATCAAAATGGAAAACCGTAACACCAACAATTTTACACGCGCCCGCCGCGATAGCGTGCTGCTTCTGATGAATATTATTTTAAGACTCTCAGGGCGGCTGTCGGAATTTCGTGAAGTGAGTATCACGCACGATGTACACGGCACAAGCACAATATTCGTTACGGCACACACACTAGTATGCAATAGGATGGATGGATTCGAGGATTTTTGGCGCCTGAACCTCGTGATATAACCTCGCTTGTGTTTGAAGCGCGCGATCATATGCACACAACCAGTACCAGTAACTGACCACATCTAGACAAGTAAGCAGATTTCACCCCGACTACTGATCATTTGCTGCATCAAATTATAACAAAGCAACAACAGATGGTCGATCAATTGGATCACTGAACACACAAAACGCGTCCGCACGAAAACAGGACTCACGAGACGCTAAAATTGCGTCTCGCGGACGATCAGAATCCGGCGACCGCCGCGGCAATAA
>NW_026457282.1:0-1883 GCF_943734635.1 Anopheles cruzii | reverse complement strand
TAGGTTTGAAATAAAACGTCTCATCGTATACTTAAATGACGAAAAACCCTCAAACCGTGGAAATGGACACATTCATATAACAGACGGTTAACCGGCCCATGAGGTCACAAAAAATAGAGATTCTCCTCACAATAGAGAGAGAGAAAGGATGATTCACACCATCATTTCGACCCTGACCACCCCCCGAGATGTAGGCGGGACGGACGACATACTTTAACCTTCTGTGTCATGTACTCCTGCAAACTTCTATTTGTTTATTTTGTACCAAATTTGTACCAAATTGAAAATATGCAAACGCAGCGCATGGAACTGTTCTATGCCCTCCAAAAGGATGGTTTGCACTCAACAAAAGAAACTCACAAATACAGACATTGGAGACAATTTGACAAAAATTCAGCCCGATATGTACAACGAACTAGACAAGATCTTCGACATAGTGCATAGTGAGTTCGTAGTTCGTTTCGTTCGCGCTTCGCGCGACTTTTAAAAGGAATGGCCTTCTTCTAAATGGCAGTTGCCAACTAATTGCAGTGTTAATGAATTTGAATGAAATGAATTTACACCAACAGGCAAATACTTCGGATGAGGCCGTTGGTTTCATTTTCCCCCATGATTGTGTGCATAAGACTATTCCAACTAAGTATGCCCGATCAAATCAACATGGCTGCCAATCTACAGTAACGTTAACTGAATGTCTCATGCGTTTCATCTTTAGATCGCATTGAGGTCGCAGCCAACAAGCTGCCGGGGGTACTTTGATTACTCGGTTAACACCCTCGCACTGAACCCTCACAACACTTTGGGCCTCAGCCGTATGCTCTAACACGCACGCACTCACACATCGTTCAAGTGGAGTGCGCAAAGAGGACGCCACTAACGGGGGCGTGCGGGAATAACTTTGCACGTCTTTGTCGCTGGCGAAAGACGCCACTTCGGCTTTTCTGCCGTAGACAACGTCTATCCGTACTTAGAAAACGTTCTTCATCGGGTGTCAACTTCTCTGTGTCGAGAGACGCGACCAATTGTTGCTAGAATAGCCGTTAAATAACTTCACACTAATCCTCTGTCGTTTCTTCGAAACACCACACTACGATCACAGTCAACGAAACTATTTCTGTGCATATCTGCACAAAAAATGATAACGATAATGATATAATGAGCTAGGTATAAACCTAGCTCACACCGAAACTGAGACAATTTACGCGTTCTGTTCCACGGCCACTTTCACTGGCACATCAAACGCGCTTCTCGATTCCAGATTAGCATAATCCTTTTTTCAAATCCAAACGTTGAATACAACCGAGGAAGAACTTTTCCACCTCCTGATGACCTGATTTACGTCACGATCATGATTCAGCTTAGTCAAATTTGTGTGACGAAAAGAAGCTACCGAACACAAAATCAAAATGGAAAACCGTAACACCAACAATTTTACACGCGCCCGCCGCGATAGCGTGCTGCTTCTGATGAATATTATTTTAAGACTCTCAGGGCGGCTGTCGGAATTTCGTGAAGTGAGTATCACGCACGATGTACACGGCACAAGCACAATATTCGTTACGGCACACACACTAGTATGCAATAGGATGGATGGATTCGAGGATTTTTGGCGCCTGAACCTCGTGATATAACCTCGCTTGTGTTTGAAGCGCGCGATCATATGCACACAACCAGTACCAGTAACTGACCACATCTAGACAAGTAAGCAGATTTCACCCCGACTACTGATCATTTGCTGCATCAAATTATAACAAAGCAACAACAGATGGTCGATCAATTGGATCACTGAACACACAAAACGCGTCCGCACGAAAACAGGACTCACGAGACGCTAAAATTGCGTCTCGCGGACGATCAGAATCCGGCGACCGCCGCGGCAATAA
>NW_026457281.1:0-1883 GCF_943734635.1 Anopheles cruzii | reverse complement strand
TAGGTTTGAAATAAAACGTCTCATCGTATACTTAAATGACGAAAAACCCTCAAACCGTGGAAATGGACACATTCATATAACAGACGGTTAACCGGCCCATGAGGTCACAAAAAATAGAGATTCTCCTCACAATAGAGAGAGAGAAAGGATGATTCACACCATCATTTCGACCCTGACCACCCCCCGAGATGTAGGCGGGACGGACGACATACTTTAACCTTCTGTGTCATGTACTCCTGCAAACTTCTATTTGTTTATTTTGTACCAAATTTGTACCAAATTGAAAATATGCAAACGCAGCGCATGGAACTGTTCTATGCCCTCCAAAAGGATGGTTTGCACTCAACAAAAGAAACTCACAAATACAGACATTGGAGACAATTTGACAAAAATTCAGCCCGATATGTACAACGAACTAGACAAGATCTTCGACATAGTGCATAGTGAGTTCGTAGTTCGTTTCGTTCGCGCTTCGCGCGACTTTTAAAAGGAATGGCCTTCTTCTAAATGGCAGTTGCCAACTAATTGCAGTGTTAATGAATTTGAATGAAATGAATTTACACCAACAGGCAAATACTTCGGATGAGGCCGTTGGTTTCATTTTCCCCCATGATTGTGTGCATAAGACTATTCCAACTAAGTATGCCCGATCAAATCAACATGGCTGCCAATCTACAGTAACGTTAACTGAATGTCTCATGCGTTTCATCTTTAGATCGCATTGAGGTCGCAGCCAACAAGCTGCCGGGGGTACTTTGATTACTCGGTTAACACCCTCGCACTGAACCCTCACAACACTTTGGGCCTCAGCCGTATGCTCTAACACGCACGCACTCACACATCGTTCAAGTGGAGTGCGCAAAGAGGACGCCACTAACGGGGGCGTGCGGGAATAACTTTGCACGTCTTTGTCGCTGGCGAAAGACGCCACTTCGGCTTTTCTGCCGTAGACAACGTCTATCCGTACTTAGAAAACGTTCTTCATCGGGTGTCAACTTCTCTGTGTCGAGAGACGCGACCAATTGTTGCTAGAATAGCCGTTAAATAACTTCACACTAATCCTCTGTCGTTTCTTCGAAACACCACACTACGATCACAGTCAACGAAACTATTTCTGTGCATATCTGCACAAAAAATGATAACGATAATGATATAATGAGCTAGGTATAAACCTAGCTCACACCGAAACTGAGACAATTTACGCGTTCTGTTCCACGGCCACTTTCACTGGCACATCAAACGCGCTTCTCGATTCCAGATTAGCATAATCCTTTTTTCAAATCCAAACGTTGAATACAACCGAGGAAGAACTTTTCCACCTCCTGATGACCTGATTTACGTCACGATCATGATTCAGCTTAGTCAAATTTGTGTGACGAAAAGAAGCTACCGAACACAAAATCAAAATGGAAAACCGTAACACCAACAATTTTACACGCGCCCGCCGCGATAGCGTGCTGCTTCTGATGAATATTATTTTAAGACTCTCAGGGCGGCTGTCGGAATTTCGTGAAGTGAGTATCACGCACGATGTACACGGCACAAGCACAATATTCGTTACGGCACACACACTAGTATGCAATAGGATGGATGGATTCGAGGATTTTTGGCGCCTGAACCTCGTGATATAACCTCGCTTGTGTTTGAAGCGCGCGATCATATGCACACAACCAGTACCAGTAACTGACCACATCTAGACAAGTAAGCAGATTTCACCCCGACTACTGATCATTTGCTGCATCAAATTATAACAAAGCAACAACAGATGGTCGATCAATTGGATCACTGAACACACAAAACGCGTCCGCACGAAAACAGGACTCACGAGACGCTAAAATTGCGTCTCGCGGACGATCAGAATCCGGCGACCGCCGCGGCAATAA
>NW_026457280.1:0-1884 GCF_943734635.1 Anopheles cruzii | reverse complement strand
TCCCCTCGGAACGCATCGCAACATTGATGACGCGACGGATTGCATTAGGCGCGACGCAATTCTTCTTTTTCGTTCTCCCCTCACGAACTCAGCTCTTCTTCGCGCTGGCAAGGTTTAACCACGGCTCGAAGAAACACCCCACCGCACGCAAGCGAAGAAGAAGTTGCGCATTTATGTTGCCCTCTGTTTACGTGATGTTTCGCGTCTTCTGGGTTTTGTTTCTTTTTCTGTTTTTCAAACGAAGCCATTCGTTTCGCGGCCGGCGTTGCTGCAGGAAATCCGCAGCACTGATTCCCTGCTGCGTCACAATGCAACAACCCTCTCGGGGCGGGCCACCAGGTCCTTTGCTGTCGAAGCGTGGCTTTGTGCGTGACCCACTGAACCAGTTCGCGGCGGAAACGGATTCCCGGTGCCGGAACAAACAAATGCGAACGACGCCCAGGATACTTACCCGGAGAAAGGGGATTTTAAATGAAAGAAGCAAATGGTGTGTAGCTGTACGAAATGACGATTTGAGATGCAAATTGCGTCACATTAAAACAAGTCTGTGGTAATCTAATTAAATTCAATTTCTTTACCTCACGAAACAGTTCCTGTTTCGATTAAAAAATTATGCAAACTCGAACAACTTCGCGAATAAATAGTTTTTTAAATTATTTAAATATAGGAATAAAATGCAGTTAATTAACAAATCATCAAACAAAAAAGTTTACAAGATTCAGTTAGTATGATGAGTTTAAAGAAGTTCTAACAGAGCATTGGTCTGTCACATAATCACCTTTCTTTTATGCTTCTTATCTCGCGATGCGCACTGCGTCGTGTGTCGTTCGCCAAAGAGTTTCGTGACTTTTTCACGAGACTCACCGCCGCTGTGCAATTACCCCGCGGGCAAAGCGTTTCAAAAATTGGTCCGTCGCGCGATATTTTCCCCCGTTCCTACCCCCTCGAGCCCACAACCTCACTCTGTCACAGGCCCAGCGCAACACCGGGTGTTGCCATTTCATTCGCTCCTTTGAACATGTTTTTCCTTTCTCGCTCTTCGAATCGACGCGTCATTTATGCGCATGCGCGGCCTCCGTGGACATAACACTTCGTGCAATAAGTCCCGATACTAACTATGAAATGTTTGAAATTAAAACTATGAAAAACTATGAAGTAAACGAAATAACTATGTTATGTTTCGAATTACATCAAATTATATTACATCTTACAATTAATTATATCTTGTCTGAAGGTTGGTACTTCTGAATCTTGGTATATAAATGGCATTATTAGCACCATCTCTACGCTAGTCTCGGGACTTATTGAACGATGGTACCCAACGCGGTGTATGTGTGTGCGTTGGCCATTCAACTGTCAGTTCGGTTTGTTGTGATCGCAAGTCCCAAGCGAAGTGATGACGCCTCAGAGCCAGCCGCAGTAAGTACGTTAAATAGTGTTGTTTTTTTAATTTAATTCAGTGCTATTTTTATGTTTACAGTTCGCCAAATGTCTGCAGAAGGTAGCTCCGAAAGAATCTGGTAAGTATTGCAAGTATTTTTGGCGATCAGAGTGATCAAAGATCGCTCGTCATGTACGCGCAGAGTGGCGTAGTTTTACAATATTAATCTGTTTCTTTTGCTTATTGCAGCTGCAGGAGGATGCCGTAAATGTTTGTAAGTAAGTATTGTGCCAGTGTTTAAACAATTGTGCAGTGTTTAAAGTGTTCAGCGATCTTTTTTTTTTCCAATTACAGGTACCACGAAGTGAGCCGAGCGACGTCCCGTCTCGAGAAGGAAGCGCATGAAATGGTGCCGTAGGACGCTGGAGGAGGGTGTATGTACGTATAGTGGTGTTTTGATAGTGTTTATGATTTGTGAGAAATAAAGGTTTTAAAATTTTAAC
>NW_026457279.1:0-1884 GCF_943734635.1 Anopheles cruzii | reverse complement strand
TCCCCTCGGAACGCATCGCAACATTGATGACGCGACGGATTGCATTAGGCGCGACGCAATTCTTCTTTTTCGTTCTCCCCTCACGAACTCAGCTCTTCTTCGCGCTGGCAAGGTTTAACCACGGCTCGAAGAAACACCCCACCGCACGCAAGCGAAGAAGAAGTTGCGCATTTATGTTGCCCTCTGTTTACGTGATGTTTCGCGTCTTCTGGGTTTTGTTTCTTTTTCTGTTTTTCAAACGAAGCCATTCGTTTCGCGGCCGGCGTTGCTGCAGGAAATCCGCAGCACTGATTCCCTGCTGCGTCACAATGCAACAACCCTCTCGGGGCGGGCCACCAGGTCCTTTGCTGTCGAAGCGTGGCTTTGTGCGTGACCCACTGAACCAGTTCGCGGCGGAAACGGATTCCCGGTGCCGGAACAAACAAATGCGAACGACGCCCAGGATACTTACCCGGAGAAAGGGGATTTTAAATGAAAGAAGCAAATGGTGTGTAGCTGTACGAAATGACGATTTGAGATGCAAATTGCGTCACATTAAAACAAGTCTGTGGTAATCTAATTAAATTCAATTTCTTTACCTCACGAAACAGTTCCTGTTTCGATTAAAAAATTATGCAAACTCGAACAACTTCGCGAATAAATAGTTTTTTAAATTATTTAAATATAGGAATAAAATGCAGTTAATTAACAAATCATCAAACAAAAAAGTTTACAAGATTCAGTTAGTATGATGAGTTTAAAGAAGTTCTAACAGAGCATTGGTCTGTCACATAATCACCTTTCTTTTATGCTTCTTATCTCGCGATGCGCACTGCGTCGTGTGTCGTTCGCCAAAGAGTTTCGTGACTTTTTCACGAGACTCACCGCCGCTGTGCAATTACCCCGCGGGCAAAGCGTTTCAAAAATTGGTCCGTCGCGCGATATTTTCCCCCGTTCCTACCCCCTCGAGCCCACAACCTCACTCTGTCACAGGCCCAGCGCAACACCGGGTGTTGCCATTTCATTCGCTCCTTTGAACATGTTTTTCCTTTCTCGCTCTTCGAATCGACGCGTCATTTATGCGCATGCGCGGCCTCCGTGGACATAACACTTCGTGCAATAAGTCCCGATACTAACTATGAAATGTTTGAAATTAAAACTATGAAAAACTATGAAGTAAACGAAATAACTATGTTATGTTTCGAATTACATCAAATTATATTACATCTTACAATTAATTATATCTTGTCTGAAGGTTGGTACTTCTGAATCTTGGTATATAAATGGCATTATTAGCACCATCTCTACGCTAGTCTCGGGACTTATTGAACGATGGTACCCAACGCGGTGTATGTGTGTGCGTTGGCCATTCAACTGTCAGTTCGGTTTGTTGTGATCGCAAGTCCCAAGCGAAGTGATGACGCCTCAGAGCCAGCCGCAGTAAGTACGTTAAATAGTGTTGTTTTTTTAATTTAATTCAGTGCTATTTTTATGTTTACAGTTCGCCAAATGTCTGCAGAAGGTAGCTCCGAAAGAATCTGGTAAGTATTGCAAGTATTTTTGGCGATCAGAGTGATCAAAGATCGCTCGTCATGTACGCGCAGAGTGGCGTAGTTTTACAATATTAATCTGTTTCTTTTGCTTATTGCAGCTGCAGGAGGATGCCGTAAATGTTTGTAAGTAAGTATTGTGCCAGTGTTTAAACAATTGTGCAGTGTTTAAAGTGTTCAGCGATCTTTTTTTTTTCCAATTACAGGTACCACGAAGTGAGCCGAGCGACGTCCCGTCTCGAGAAGGAAGCGCATGAAATGGTGCCGTAGGACGCTGGAGGAGGGTGTATGTACGTATAGTGGTGTTTTGATAGTGTTTATGATTTGTGAGAAATAAAGGTTTTAAAATTTTAAC
>NW_026457278.1:0-1887 GCF_943734635.1 Anopheles cruzii | reverse complement strand
GGGAACTTAGGTTTCCTGTAATTGGTGGGCGCGGTCTTGCCGTCGGGAACTCCAAGGGCTCCCGGGCATCGATATGTAGCGGAACGCGATCCGTGCTACATTCTTCGACCTTCCGACTTCGGGACGACTTCGAGCACGGGATTTCTTCTGCACTGCAGAACCTGCGCCAGCCAACCAAGGACATTGGCTCGGCTCACGGCGCGGCAACATAAAAGAATGGCAGAAGGCGGTCCAAACCGGAGCTGCGAACTGTAACCGGAAACCACCGCGGTGTCGCCTCTCCACGCACGTCTTATGATTTCGGGCATGGAAACGAAAAATTTAGTGCCGTCGGCAGCGTATGGAGCGTGAAATGAGGCTTCAGCAAACCGCAACGCCAGGACCGCTTCGAAATTCTCATTTCTATTGCTTCCCGATGCAATCGTTAATTGGACATCTCCGAGTAGCGGCAGCGCACATGGCAGCAATATGTTTCGCTCGATGCTGAACAAATCTACGAATTCTTGCACCGTACACCGTAAACATAAATCTTCGCCCAAAGGCTGCGGAGCGATAGTTGGCAGTGGAAAAACGTAAACAACGCCCGACTGCTTAAGATAAATAAAAGCGATAATTTGCGCACAGCTGGCCCAATTCTCAGGTCCAGACGAGGGGCGGTGCTCTAATCCTCGGTCCTCCGGTCCCGGTCCGAAGATTCTCCGGAAAGCCCAAAAAAGTGAGCATTTTACTTTCCCGCCCGCTCGGGACACCCAACTCGTTTGCGTTTGCTCTGCCCGTGTTAATCTCATTTTCGAAGCATTAAATTCAGTATCCTGAGCATGATTTATTGCCGCCGCCGCCCCGCCATTCCGCCGTTTCGCAACGCGGTTCAGGACCGAAAGGACCCCAAGCAAAATCAATTTATCAAAACTTTGTGGCTTTGGCAATGGGGGGTTCCGGTGGGGACCGGTCGTCGGTTAGAAGCAGCCGAGCAAGACAGAACTCTTTCGCCTCGCTGAATACACATTCGAAAGTGGCATCGACACTTCGACCTGGCGGCCCTCCGGTTTCGCACGTGGCGGACCTAGCCGAGAGACGGTTCAACGTAAACACACACACGTCACACGGAAAAGCGCTTCGTGAGGTCGCTTCTTGGATGATTTATCTGGCAAGATTTATGCCTTTACGCTGCGCGACCTACATCGAACGGGGGATCGATCGGGAATCGAGCATCGATCGATCCAATCCCGAGCTGCGGTCGGTTTTCCGACCCAGAAGACCCGTTCCATGCTCGCGGCAGAGGAAATCTTCAACTTTTCTGACACTCCCTTGCGGTGCGGTTCTCGCGGAAACGGCTTTTTGCCAACGACGCAGACGCTGACGCTGTAAAGCGCCGCACACATTGTAAGCGGAGCCGCGGCGGAAGCGAAACAATAAAAGTCGATCGTAAAAGTCGTCTATAAAATATTTGCCCGCCCGGAACGGGAGGAAAACTTTGTGGTCCAACTTTGTGGTGTGTGTGCGTGTGCGGTGCAGGGGAGCCATCCTTGGCCCCCGTTTGCTTTCTTGGCCCGCCGTGGCACAGCCTTATCGACCCGACACGAACGGGGACGATAAATTATCCTCCGCCAGCTCCGGGACGGAGCCGAGTGTTGGACAATACAAGAATTGGTCATTAGGGGTTGCATCTAGTTTTGTGTCCGTTCTGGGGTTTTTTTTATTGACAATACTTTCTTCCTTCTTCCGACCAACTTCGGTGTGCTCGGTGTGACATGCTGACTGCTGATTGTTATTTGTTGTTGTCGTCGTGGCCCCGGGATAGTGTTTACCTTTTAATTTCGCCCTCCCAGTTCGTGTGTGTCAAGCGCGGCCACCGGCGGTGCATTTTTAGTAATTTTCATTAATTAC
>NW_026457277.1:0-1887 GCF_943734635.1 Anopheles cruzii | reverse complement strand
GTAATTAATGAAAATTACTAAAAATGCACCGCCGGTGGCCGCGCTTGACACACACGAACTGGGAGGGCGAAATTAAAAGGTAAACACTATCCCGGGGCCACGACGACAACAACAAATAACAATCAGCAGTCAGCATGTCACACCGAGCACACCGAAGTTGGTCGGAAGAAGGAAGAAAGTATTGTCAATAAAAAAAACCCCAGAACGGACACAAAACTAGATGCAACCCCTAATGACCAATTCTTGTATTGTCCAACACTCGGCTCCGTCCCGGAGCTGGCGGAGGATAATTTATCGTCCCCGTTCGTGTCGGGTCGATAAGGCTGTGCCACGGCGGGCCAAGAAAGCAAACGGGGGCCAAGGATGGCTCCCCTGCACCGCACACGCACACACACCACAAAGTTGGACCACAAAGTTTTCCTCCCGTTCCGGGCGGGCAAATATTTTATAGACGACTTTTACGATCGACTTTTATTGTTTCGCTTCCGCCGCGGCTCCGCTTACAATGTGTGCGGCGCTTTACAGCGTCAGCGTCTGCGTCGTTGGCAAAAAGCCGTTTCCGCGAGAACCGCACCGCAAGGGAGTGTCAGAAAAGTTGAAGATTTCCTCTGCCGCGAGCATGGAACGGGTCTTCTGGGTCGGAAAACCGACCGCAGCTCGGGATTGGATCGATCGATGCTCGATTCCCGATCGATCCCCCGTTCGATGTAGGTCGCGCAGCGTAAAGGCATAAATCTTGCCAGATAAATCATCCAAGAAGCGACCTCACGAAGCGCTTTTCCGTGTGACGTGTGTGTGTTTACGTTGAACCGTCTCTCGGCTAGGTCCGCCACGTGCGAAACCGGAGGGCCGCCAGGTCGAAGTGTCGATGCCACTTTCGAATGTGTATTCAGCGAGGCGAAAGAGTTCTGTCTTGCTCGGCTGCTTCTAACCGACGACCGGTCCCCACCGGAACCCCCCATTGCCAAAGCCACAAAGTTTTGATAAATTGATTTTGCTTGGGGTCCTTTCGGTCCTGAACCGCGTTGCGAAACGGCGGAATGGCGGGGCGGCGGCGGCAATAAATCATGCTCAGGATACTGAATTTAATGCTTCGAAAATGAGATTAACACGGGCAGAGCAAACGCAAACGAGTTGGGTGTCCCGAGCGGGCGGGAAAGTAAAATGCTCACTTTTTTGGGCTTTCCGGAGAATCTTCGGACCGGGACCGGAGGACCGAGGATTAGAGCACCGCCCCTCGTCTGGACCTGAGAATTGGGCCAGCTGTGCGCAAATTATCGCTTTTATTTATCTTAAGCAGTCGGGCGTTGTTTACGTTTTTCCACTGCCAACTATCGCTCCGCAGCCTTTGGGCGAAGATTTATGTTTACGGTGTACGGTGCAAGAATTCGTAGATTTGTTCAGCATCGAGCGAAACATATTGCTGCCATGTGCGCTGCCGCTACTCGGAGATGTCCAATTAACGATTGCATCGGGAAGCAATAGAAATGAGAATTTCGAAGCGGTCCTGGCGTTGCGGTTTGCTGAAGCCTCATTTCACGCTCCATACGCTGCCGACGGCACTAAATTTTTCGTTTCCATGCCCGAAATCATAAGACGTGCGTGGAGAGGCGACACCGCGGTGGTTTCCGGTTACAGTTCGCAGCTCCGGTTTGGACCGCCTTCTGCCATTCTTTTATGTTGCCGCGCCGTGAGCCGAGCCAATGTCCTTGGTTGGCTGGCGCAGGTTCTGCAGTGCAGAAGAAATCCCGTGCTCGAAGTCGTCCCGAAGTCGGAAGGTCGAAGAATGTAGCACGGATCGCGTTCCGCTACATATCGATGCCCGGGAGCCCTTGGAGTTCCCGACGGCAAGACCGCGCCCACCAATTACAGGAAACCTAAGTTCCC
>NW_026457276.1:0-1888 GCF_943734635.1 Anopheles cruzii | reverse complement strand
TCCTGACATTTGCTGACGGCGCTTGACAGCGACAGAACTTCCGCTTGCCGTGACATAGACAGTGCTGCCAGAGCAGAAATATTGTGACCAATGTGGTTTTGAAAGAAATGTTTAAGCATTTTAACCAGATAAATGTTATTGTGTAGCCATAAAAAGCAACTAGAAAATGGTAATAATTATTCGCAATTTATTGTAGCTCACGAGGAGGTAGAGAATTGATAAGTTTGCGGCTTAAAAATGTAACTAAATTAATCTCCTGTCATCGATGCTTCTAGGAACCGTGGCATTTTTAAAATGTGCGATAAAAAACATTTTCGACAAATGGTTTCAAATAAACGGTTAATGTTGTTTTAGTTTTTCAATTCTTCCCAACCATCTTCACGAAAGCATAAGAAGATAAGTTTTTATTTGAAACTCGAATAGATTGATAATGTTTTATAACATTGGTTGATATTGCGAATACAAAATTATTCTTAGAAGCACGATTTGAGAGCCATTCGAAATAAATAATAGGACTTCTAAACACTACATTATTGTATAAATTTATTTCAATAAAAATGTGCTAATCGTGCATTTCACATTATTCACACATGCACATTTTTCGAATATGCTCTGATGGTTTTATATTAATTCAAAACTTTTATAGAAATTGGACTGTAGTAAATTGAGTTGAAACTTATAACCCGGAAAAGTGTGTTTGTTGCCCCTTGCGGTGCTCACTGGGCTATCGCTCAACTTTCCTACATCTAATGAAGAAAGTCGATAGCATTAGACAACCGCTAGAAACAGGCAGATAGCAACACAAGCGCACCGCTCATTGGGAGCCAAATCCTCGGGTCGGGTTTGTTTGGACTATCGGTGCGATCAAACCGGGCATTGGCTTAGAACAGAACGCTGGCAAAGGCGGGACGTTTGGCGTATATCCTTTCCCAGCGAGAGCGCTTCCCGGCCGGATCGTGTGTACCAGTCAAATGAATAATTTTCGTTTCTCATCTGCCAAAAGTTCAGGAACGGATGAATATTCAAAAGCAGCAGCTTCCATCTTTCGTGCTGGGTCGCGAGACGTGAAGAGATACGGTTGTCCATGATGCAACTCCACTCATAAACCCGTTAGCATTCCGTCACACGACGGATTCCCTCCGGCACAGCGTGGTGGTGGTATTAGCGTTGCTTCAAATCTCGGCAAAAACGATGCATCTTCGTTCGTTCCGTTCCGTTCTCGCCAGCCTCCGCGGGGAAGGATTTATAAGCGTGGCCCAAAATCTCTCGGATTGTCCCGGCCACGGCAGGCTTCCGGAACAGGAAAAACACTTAAATGGTATTACCGCGAGGTAAATCCGTTATAAAGTGCGGGATTGCTGGCTGGGATGATATGACGAGCGTGTTCCGGGACGAGTGTCACAGTTTGGAAGGTTATGAAAGTCAATTACGGGTGTCTTCTCCGTAGGGTCTTCTCCTCCGTAGGAATTCTGGGGCCTCCGAGCAAATGCCGGGAGCCGCTTTCTATTGTTTCCGCCCGTCAGAGGGCCAACTTTGTGTGTTTGGTGCAATGAGCGGTGATGGGCTACAGATGAGCGGTGAGCCTGAAGCAGGCATGACGAAGTTGGATGGCGCCAAAAGTGGCCGTTGTTTTGCGATGCGCTCCGATGCCAAAGCTAGTGTGTCTAATCTGGCGTGTAACGTGTGTAGTTTGGGAGTCATCTTTCTCACCGCCTGCATACGTGGGCCGTTGTAGTGCTGGTGGCAGTTTGAGAACTTTCCCGAAGAATCTGCCACTTTATATGGGAACTTTGAAGGAATTATTTCAAATATTCATCATTTTAAACAATAACACAACATTTTGCCCTCAGGTACGTAATCGGATGGAGTTTGCAATTATCATACTGAC
>NW_026457275.1:0-1888 GCF_943734635.1 Anopheles cruzii | reverse complement strand
TCCTGACATTTGCTGACGGCGCTTGACAGCGACAGAACTTCCGCTTGCCGTGACATAGACAGTGCTGCCAGAGCAGAAATATTGTGACCAATGTGGTTTTGAAAGAAATGTTTAAGCATTTTAACCAGATAAATGTTATTGTGTAGCCATAAAAAGCAACTAGAAAATGGTAATAATTATTCGCAATTTATTGTAGCTCACGAGGAGGTAGAGAATTGATAAGTTTGCGGCTTAAAAATGTAACTAAATTAATCTCCTGTCATCGATGCTTCTAGGAACCGTGGCATTTTTAAAATGTGCGATAAAAAACATTTTCGACAAATGGTTTCAAATAAACGGTTAATGTTGTTTTAGTTTTTCAATTCTTCCCAACCATCTTCACGAAAGCATAAGAAGATAAGTTTTTATTTGAAACTCGAATAGATTGATAATGTTTTATAACATTGGTTGATATTGCGAATACAAAATTATTCTTAGAAGCACGATTTGAGAGCCATTCGAAATAAATAATAGGACTTCTAAACACTACATTATTGTATAAATTTATTTCAATAAAAATGTGCTAATCGTGCATTTCACATTATTCACACATGCACATTTTTCGAATATGCTCTGATGGTTTTATATTAATTCAAAACTTTTATAGAAATTGGACTGTAGTAAATTGAGTTGAAACTTATAACCCGGAAAAGTGTGTTTGTTGCCCCTTGCGGTGCTCACTGGGCTATCGCTCAACTTTCCTACATCTAATGAAGAAAGTCGATAGCATTAGACAACCGCTAGAAACAGGCAGATAGCAACACAAGCGCACCGCTCATTGGGAGCCAAATCCTCGGGTCGGGTTTGTTTGGACTATCGGTGCGATCAAACCGGGCATTGGCTTAGAACAGAACGCTGGCAAAGGCGGGACGTTTGGCGTATATCCTTTCCCAGCGAGAGCGCTTCCCGGCCGGATCGTGTGTACCAGTCAAATGAATAATTTTCGTTTCTCATCTGCCAAAAGTTCAGGAACGGATGAATATTCAAAAGCAGCAGCTTCCATCTTTCGTGCTGGGTCGCGAGACGTGAAGAGATACGGTTGTCCATGATGCAACTCCACTCATAAACCCGTTAGCATTCCGTCACACGACGGATTCCCTCCGGCACAGCGTGGTGGTGGTATTAGCGTTGCTTCAAATCTCGGCAAAAACGATGCATCTTCGTTCGTTCCGTTCCGTTCTCGCCAGCCTCCGCGGGGAAGGATTTATAAGCGTGGCCCAAAATCTCTCGGATTGTCCCGGCCACGGCAGGCTTCCGGAACAGGAAAAACACTTAAATGGTATTACCGCGAGGTAAATCCGTTATAAAGTGCGGGATTGCTGGCTGGGATGATATGACGAGCGTGTTCCGGGACGAGTGTCACAGTTTGGAAGGTTATGAAAGTCAATTACGGGTGTCTTCTCCGTAGGGTCTTCTCCTCCGTAGGAATTCTGGGGCCTCCGAGCAAATGCCGGGAGCCGCTTTCTATTGTTTCCGCCCGTCAGAGGGCCAACTTTGTGTGTTTGGTGCAATGAGCGGTGATGGGCTACAGATGAGCGGTGAGCCTGAAGCAGGCATGACGAAGTTGGATGGCGCCAAAAGTGGCCGTTGTTTTGCGATGCGCTCCGATGCCAAAGCTAGTGTGTCTAATCTGGCGTGTAACGTGTGTAGTTTGGGAGTCATCTTTCTCACCGCCTGCATACGTGGGCCGTTGTAGTGCTGGTGGCAGTTTGAGAACTTTCCCGAAGAATCTGCCACTTTATATGGGAACTTTGAAGGAATTATTTCAAATATTCATCATTTTAAACAATAACACAACATTTTGCCCTCAGGTACGTAATCGGATGGAGTTTGCAATTATCATACTGAC
>NW_026457274.1:0-1889 GCF_943734635.1 Anopheles cruzii | reverse complement strand
GAACGGCGCCTCTCTCACAGAGGCTCTCTCATAGCGGCGCGAATTTGGCATCCAGAAGCTGTCAAAAGGCAAAATTGAATAAACAAGTGAAAGTGAACGATGCGATTTACAAAATCGCTGAAATAAACGATAAAATGAAGTCTAAGAAGTTCAAGGCGTTGATTAAGAAAGAGGATGGTGTTGCGTAAGTTAGTGTTCAACAAGGATTAAAAGATATGATAGCGAATTTCTTTCCATTAAAGCGCTAAAATATGTCGATGGTGTCTGACGCCCGATGATGCTTTGGAAGCTCTAATGCGCGACGAACCCGGACAATATAAAGCACAAAAAGTCTTCGATTTTACCGGTCTTCAGGTAGTAAAGTTGTAACAACATCGCACGTTGTTCAGCAAGAAAAACTGATCTATGAGACTCTTACTTTTACAGATTGAGGTGTCTCCTGGAGTTCCATCGTATTTGTGCACGATGTGCGAAGCGCGTTTGAAAAAAATGTATCTGTTTCGTTGGCGATGCAATCGAAACAATGAGTTAGTCGATAAATTTATCGAACAGCAGAAAACAGCAAAGAACGATGTAGAAATCGCTCAAGACCATACTGCCGAACAAACGATTGGCACAAAATTGTCAATTAAAACCGAAGTTTCCTCACCGGATGAAGCGAAGGATTTACACTTGAATAAGAAGTGTTTTACTGTTCATGAAGCGAATAGGACATATGAATGTTGTGGTAAAATACCTGATGATTTATTCGAGGCAGAGGACAATCCAATTGCCATCAAATCAGAGGACGAAGAGATCGATGAACAGCAACAGACGCAAACAACGAATGATGTTCTGGAACAGGATAACCTCAAAACAAATCCTTTACAATCGATCTGTCAGGATCGAAAAGATCACCTTGTGACCGTGCCAAACCATACGTGTGCTGATGATTCAGTAGCAAAATCAGTTCAAAACGTCTTACGTCCTGGAACCCGAAATGCCCATAGCAAAAGCCATTGCAAAAACAAAAAGCACCACTGCCCGCATTGTTCCGCAACATATATAGCTTTGAACAAGTTAAAGATTCACATGCGCAGTCACACTGGGCAAAAACCATACCAGTGTAAAGTCTGTGACAAAGGCTTCTATTCATCAAGAATTCTGGCAGAACATACGAAAATGCACAATAAGAACCAACAGTCTAAAGCCTCATCTAGCCCAAAGATTCATATCCGCACTCATACCGACGAAAGGCCTTATGTATGTAAAGTGTGTGAAAAAGCGTTCAGATTACCAGGTAATCTGCGGAATCATTCGGAATCGCACAATAAGGATCAACAGCATCGGTGCCCTCATTGTTCATCAGAGTTCGCATTCTCATATCGCCTAAAGATTCATATCGGAACACATACCGGCGAAAGGCCATACCAGTGTGAATTCTGTGACAAAGCCTTCAGGTCGGCAAACCAACTAGCACGACACTCCAAAATTCACAACAAGGAGCAACAGCATCAGTGTCGTCAATGTCCGTCAATGTTCGCTCGGCTTTCTCAATTGAAGGTCCACATCCGTACTCACACTGGCGAAAGGCCATACCAGTGTAAATTCTGTGATAAAGCGTTCAGGTCGACATTCTCTCTGACACAACATTCGAACATGCACAATAAGGACCAACAGCACCAGTGTCCTCATTGTTCATCAAAGTTTCCCCTTTCATCATTGTTAAAGACACACATCCGCACTCATACCGGCGAAAAGCCGTACCAGTGCAAAGTCTGTGACAAAGCATTCCATTCATCAAAGACACTAGCACAACACTGGAAAATTCATAATAAGGACCAACAGCATCAGTGTCCTCAATGTCCCTCAATGTTCGCCCATCTTTCCCAATTGAAGGTCCACATCCG
>NW_026457273.1:0-1889 GCF_943734635.1 Anopheles cruzii | reverse complement strand
GAACGGCGCCTCTCTCACAGAGGCTCTCTCATAGCGGCGCGAATTTGGCATCCAGAAGCTGTCAAAAGGCAAAATTGAATAAACAAGTGAAAGTGAACGATGCGATTTACAAAATCGCTGAAATAAACGATAAAATGAAGTCTAAGAAGTTCAAGGCGTTGATTAAGAAAGAGGATGGTGTTGCGTAAGTTAGTGTTCAACAAGGATTAAAAGATATGATAGCGAATTTCTTTCCATTAAAGCGCTAAAATATGTCGATGGTGTCTGACGCCCGATGATGCTTTGGAAGCTCTAATGCGCGACGAACCCGGACAATATAAAGCACAAAAAGTCTTCGATTTTACCGGTCTTCAGGTAGTAAAGTTGTAACAACATCGCACGTTGTTCAGCAAGAAAAACTGATCTATGAGACTCTTACTTTTACAGATTAAGGTGTCTCCTGGAGTTCCATCGTATTTGTGCACGATGTGCGAAGCGCGTTTGAAAAAAATGTATCTGTTTCGTTGGCGATGCAATCGAAACAATGATTTGGTCGATAAATTTATCGAACAGCAGAAAACAGCAAAGAACGATGTAGAAATCGCTCAAGACCATACTGCCGAACAAACGATTGGCACAAAATTGTCAATTAAAACCGAAGTTTCCTCACCGGATGAAGCGAAGGATTTACACTTGAATAAGAAGTGTTTTACTGTTCATGAAGCGAATAGGACATATGAATGTTGTGGTAAAATACCTGATGATTTATTCGAGGCAGAGGACAATCCAATTGCCATCAAATCAGAGGACGAAGAGATCGATGAGCAGCAACAGACGCAAACAACGAATGATGTTCTGGAACAGGATAACCTCAAAACAAATCCTTTACAATCGATCTGTCAGGATCGAAAAGATCACCTTGTGACCGTGCCAAACCATACGCGTGCTGATGATTCAGTAGCAAAATCAGTTCAAAACGTCTTACGTCCTGGAACCCGAAATGCCCATAGCAAAAGCCATTGCAAAAACAAAAAGCACCACTGCTCGCATTGTTCCGCAACATATATAGCTTTGAACAAGTTAAAGATTCACATGCGCAGTCACACTGGGCAAAAACCATACCAGTGTAAAGTCTGTGACAAAGGCTTCTATTCATCAAGAATTCTGGCAGAACATACGAAAATGCACAATAAGGATCAACAGTCTAAAGCCTCATCTAGCCCAAAGATTCATATCCGCACTCATACCGACGAAAGGCCTTATGTATGTAAAGTGTGTGAAAAAGCGTTCAGATCACCAGGTAATCTGCGGAATCATTCGGAATCGCACAATAAGGATCAACAGCATCGGTGCCCTCATTGTTCATCAGAGTTCGCATTCTCATATCGCCTAAAGATTCATATCGGAACACATACCGGCGAAAGGCCATACCAGTGTGAATTCTGTGACAAAGCCTTCAGGTTGGCAAGCAATCTAGCACGACACTCCAAAATTCACAACAAGGAGCAACAGCATCAGTGTCGTCAATGTCCGTCAATGTTCGCTCGGCTTTCTCAATTGAAGGTCCACATCCGTACTCACACTGGCGAAAGGCCATACCAGTGTAAATTCTGTGATAAAGCGTTCAGGTCGACATTCTCTCTGACACTACATTCGAACATGCACAATAAGGACCAACAGCATCAGTGTCCTCATTGTTCATCAAAGTTTCCCCTTTCATCATTGTTAAAGACACACATCCGCACTCATACCGGCGAAAAGCCGTACCAGTGCAAAGTCTGTGACAAAGCATTCCATTCATCAAAGACACTAGCACAACACTGGAAAATTCATAATAAGGACCAACAGCATCAGTGTCCTCAATGTCCCTCAATGTTCGCCCATCTTTCCCAATTGAAGGTCCACATCCG
>NW_026457272.1:0-1895 GCF_943734635.1 Anopheles cruzii | reverse complement strand
GCTCTCCCTATCCGATGGAGATACTCCCGGAAGTACCCATGCCCAGTCAGGAACTGAGTTAGGGAAGGGTTTATACCCCCATACTTCCGGTGCAGCCAGCATCGGATGTCCGGGATTAGACGGCACGTCCATCGTCCGTGCACGTCGTTCTCCCATTCCCGTTGCCAGCGCTCTATCGACCGCCGTCTTGCCTCGGCGCGAATGCCCGGGGCTCGACTCTCGTAGCACTCCCTGTCTTCCTCAATGAGGATCCCCACGGGGATCATTCCAGCAACCACGCTCACGGCCGCCAGGGATACAGTGCGGAAGGCGCCCGCGACCCGTATCGCAGCCAGCCGGTGGACTCGATTGAGAGTCCCCAGGTTCCGCTTCGACGTCAGTGCCTTTGCCCAGGCGGGACCCGCGTAACGCAGTACCGAGGTGACGACACTCGCAAGCAACCGTTTTTTGGTGCTGCTGAGGCCCCCAGTTCTGCGCATCATGCCAGAGAGAGCGTCAAGCGCCCTCATTGCTTTGCCGGCGGCCTGCTCAGCGTGAGTCCTGAAGCTAAGCCTGTCGTCGATCATTACCCCGAGGTATCGTATCGCTCTCTGGGACCGAACCACTAGGTCGCCGATCGTGATCGACACCTCTTGGACGGCCCTCAGTTTGCTGACCACTACCACCTCGGTTTTGTGCCGAGCGACAGGCAGACGTAGCCCATTCATCCACGCTTCCACCACTTCGATTGACCGCTCCGCGTTCACTTTCACCTCTCTCAGGCTCTGGCCACAGACCGTCAGGACGATATCGTCGGCGAAACCGACAACCAAAGTCCCGACTGGCAGCTTCAGTCGCAGAACCCCATCGTACATCATGTTCCATAGCGTGGGCCCTAGAACAGATCCTTGGGGAACGCCAGCCGTAGGCTGCACTTCCTGTGGTCCTGAGTCGGTGTCGTAAAGCAGGACCCGGCCATCGAAATAGCTCCGCAGTATGCGGCACAAGTAGTCAGGGACCTTCATGCTATGCAGTGACTGTGCAATAGCCAGCCAGCTAGCGTTGTTGAAGGCATTCTTAACGTCAATCGTGACAATCGCACATAGCCGGTTGCCTCCGCTTTGTTGGCCATTGGCCATGCCAGCGGTATCGACCACCAATCGCACCGCATCAACGGTGGACTTCCCCTTCCGGAAACCAAACTGCCTACCGGACAGGCCATGCGCGCCTTCCGTGTACTCAGTCAACCTGTTGAGGATCAACCTTTCCAGGAGTTTGCCCATGGTGTCGAGCAGGCAGATCGGCCTGTAGGACGAGGCGTCTCCTGGGTTTTTCCCAGGCTTCGGCAGCAGCACAAGCTTCTGACGCTTCCAGCGGTCCGGAAACACACAATCGTCCAGGCACTTTTGCAGTGCTCTCCGGAAAATGCCAGGACACGAACGCAGAGCCGCCCTCAAAGCGATGTTCGGGACGCCATCTGGCCCCGGGGCTTTGCCCGGGGACAGGCGTCGAGCCGCAAATTGCAGCTCCTCGTCCGTGACCGTCGCTCGCGCCCCATCCCCAGCCGCACCGTACGGCGTATCCGGCCAGATCGTCCGCTCGTGTTGCGGGAACAGTTCGGCCACGATCGCCCGCAGCCGGTCCGGACACCCCTCTCTGGGAACGCTCGGACCACGCAGTTTCACCATCGCAAGCCTGTAGGCGCCACCCCACGGATTCGACTCAGCTTCTCTAAGGAGGCGGTTGTAGCCCTCCTTTTTTCTTGAGGCGATCTTCTGCTTCAACGCCTTTTTAGCAGCTTTAAAGGCGTTGTGCTTCTCCTCTCTGTCGACCTCGGTTCTTGCGCGTTGGCATTCCCGCCTTGCGCGTAGGCATTTCCTGCGGAGGTTGGCTATCTCCTCGGTCCACCAATGGAC
>NW_026457271.1:0-1895 GCF_943734635.1 Anopheles cruzii | reverse complement strand
CCTGATCGGGCGAAAGTGAAATTAGTTAGTGAACCCCACGGGGCAAGGAACAACAATTACGCGTAAACGCCGCTGCATGCCTAGTCCGGGAGAAACGCCAGGCATGGAAGATGAGCGTCGGTTGTCTCAAAATGGTGTCTTTTTCCTGCGGCGTCTATGCAGCAACCGCCATTGCACCAGCCGCCAGCGGACACCGGAACGCTGCAGCTAATGATCATGCTGTAATAATAATCGAACATGTTGGTAGCCTGCGCTGAACATTTCCATGCTAGCGTTGAACATTTTCGTTCTACGATTTCTTCCCCGGAATAAAAAAAGAACAAATAATATGATTTGTCTGTTAAATAAGTACGTAATTATGGTCTGTCTACATTAACATTTGCATCAATCGTATCGCTGTCAATTTTAGAGCAGAGTTTGTGATCAATAATGTTATTTTTTATTCACAGTTATAGCGGACTCGGAAATGGATATATATGGCGTCGGAAGAAAACGATCGCCGCGCCTTCGATGCCGCGACATTAGAGGAACAAGAAACGGCCAAGGAAGTTGACGTTATTTTTATTAAGGCATCCCAAAAATGCGCAGAGCATGGGCAACGCATTTTAAAATATTTGTTGCGTAAAATGGCAAAACATGTCAAAGGTTTGCCCAGCAGAGATGTGCGAGTGGCGCTGGGGGGTGGTTGAGATGTGGAGGAGCAGGAGGTCGCAGTGGGGAACGTAGTAATTGGCCAAATCTGGCAGAGTGATTTGAGTAAGTACTTAATGTTTAATATATTTACATTAATATTAAATTATACACTTGTAATTCAATTCTCGTTATAGGTCTTGCTATTGATGAAAATCTGCCCTACTTTCCATATGCTGCAACGGCCGATCTCGACCTCCATGTCGATGAGGCCCCGTTGCTTCAACCCTCTTACCCAAGCGTCTCGTCTTGGGTGATCCAAGGACGGCTGGTGGAACCGACAATAGCCGTGGGCGATCCGTTTCCACTGGTCGTCTTTTGTGGGGACAGAAAGCCGCCACTGGAATGAAGGTGTTCCTGCGGCCACTGTGTCAGCAGTTGGGCCATTTGGAACGCCGGGTGAATGCTGTGCTGGCGGATGCTGCCGCACGAGCATACATTAAAGGTATGTTTGGAATAGGATAATTTATTTTTCCGATTAGTAATACATGATATATTTTAATTACAGACACAGTGTCCTGTACTGCGGAATTCGGGTGCACAAAATGCCTTGCTCTTTAGCATTTACAGGCAAACAATGTCCTTCGGCGCGATCGGCGACCGGCGGACACATCGAGATTTCGTTGAAAAGATTTACGATGGCTTACATCGGAACGAAAACCTCATGACTCCATTGGCTCAAATCCCGGAGTTCGACGTTGTCGAGTAAGTGACCGTTGCCGACAACCGCCACATTTTGGCCTGTGGACTAGTGCCAATCTATTTGCAGAGGTTGGTAAAGGATCGTGCAGTTAAAACTAAGTTTTGCTACTCACCTGGTTCTCAAGTCCTGACAAAATCAGGAATCCCGCTTGAGAGGAGGGCGGAAATAGGCGGGCGGTTTATGCAAAGCGAATCTTTAACTCACACTTCTCAAAATACCGCCGCATTGTCGTATGTAATGGATGTGTTGGGGATACTTGCTTTTAAGTATGTGGGAGACGATAAAGTGTATGACAACTACACCCGCCTTCATCTCGCGATGAGCATTTTTAGCCATGCGCCAAACCGACTGCACCTCGTGCACGCCGCTACCCGGTGCACGAAAGGTCGTTTCACTGGTATACGCGTGCCCTCCACGATTAAATAATGTGGGAGCACGGTTCCCTCAAATGTGACGCGGAGAGAAGAACTCTCCGTGTACACCTTCTCACCGTTCACCACCG
>NW_026457270.1:0-1896 GCF_943734635.1 Anopheles cruzii | reverse complement strand
GCTCTCCCTATCCGATGGAGATACTCCCGGAAGTACCCATGCCCAGTCAAGAACTGAGTTAGGGAAGGGTTTATACCCCCATACTTCCGGTGCAGCCAGCATCGGATGTCCGGGATTAGACGGCACGTCCATCGTCCGTGCACGTCGTTCTCCCATTCCCGTTGCCAGCGCTCTATCGACCGCCGTCTTGCCTCGGCGCGAATGCCCGGGGCTCGACTCTCGTAGCACTCCCTGTCTTCCTCAATGAGGATCCCCACGGGGATCATTCCAGCAACCACGCTCACGGCCGCCAGGGATACAGTGCGGAAGGCGCCCGCGACCCGTATCGCAGCCAGCCGGTGGACTCGATTGAGAGTCCCCAGGTTCCGCTTCGACGTCAGTGCCTTTGCCCAGGCGGGACCCGCGTAACGCAGTACCGAGGTGACGACACTCGCAAGCAACCGTTTTTTTGGTGCTGCTGAGGCCCCCAGTTCTGCGCATCATGCCAGAGAGAGCGTCAAGCGCCCTCATTGCTTTGCCGGCGGCCTGCTCAGCGTGAGTCCTGAAGCTAAGCCTGTCGTCGATCATTACCCCGAGGTATCGTATCGCTCTCTGGGACCGAACCACTAGGTCGCCGATCGTGATCGACACCTCTTGGACGGCCCTCAGTTTGCTGACCACTACCACCTCGGTTTTGTGCCGAGCGACAGGCAGACGTAGCCCATTCATCCACGCTTCCACCACTTCGATTGACCGCTCCGCGTTCACTTTCACCTCTCTCAGGCTCTGGCCACAGACCGTCAGGACGATATCGTCGGCGAAACCGACAACCAAAGTCCCGACTGGCAGCTTCAGTCGCAGAACCCCATCGTACATCATGTTCCATAGCGTGGGCCCTAGAACAGATCCTTGGGGAACGCCAGCCGTAGGCTGCACTTCCTGTGGTCCTGAGTCGGTGTCGTAAAGCAGGACCCGGCCATCGAAATAGCTCCGCAGTATGCGGCACAAGTAGTCAGGGACCTTCATGCTATGCAGTGACTGTGCAATAGCCAGCCAGCTAGCGTTGTTGAAGGCATTCTTAACGTCAATCGTGACAATCGCACATAGCCGGTTGCCTCCGCTTTGTTGGCCATTGGCCATGCCAGCGGTATCGACCACCAATCGCACCGCATCAACGGTGGACTTCCCCTTCCGGAAACCAAACTGCCTACCGGACAGGCCATGCGCGCCTTCCGTGTACTCAGTCAACCTGTTGAGGATCAACCTTTCCAGGAGTTTGCCCATGGTGTCGAGCAGGCAGATCGGCCTGTAGGACGAGGCGTCTCCTGGGTTTTTCCCAGGCTTCGGCAGCAGCACAAGCTTCTGACGCTTCCAGCGGTCCGGAAACACACAATCGTCCAGGCACTTTTGCAGTGCTCTCCGGAAAATGCCAGGACACGAACGCAGAGCCGCCCTCAAAGCGATGTTTGGGACGCCATCTGGCCCCGGGGCTTTGCCCGGGGACAGGCGTCGAGCCGCAAATTGCAGCTCCTCGTCCGTGACCGTCGCTCGCGCCCCATCCCCAGCCGCACCGTACGGCGTATCCGGCCAGATCGTCCGCTCGTGTTGCGGGAACAGTTCGGCCACGATCGCCCGCAGCCGGTCCGGACACCCCTCTCTGGGAACGCTCGGACCACGCAGTTTCACCATCGCAAGCCTGTAGGCGCCACCCCACGGATTCGACTCAGCTTCTCTAAGGAGGCGGTTGTAGCCCTCCTTTTTTCTTGAGGCGATCTTCTGCTTCAACGCCTTTTTAGCAGCTTTAAAGGCGTTGTGCTTCTCCTCTCTGTCGACCTCGGTTCTTGCGCGTTGGCATTCCCGCCTTGCGCGTAGGCATTTCCTGCGGAGGTTGGCTATCTCCTCGGTCCACCAATGGAC
>NW_026457269.1:0-1897 GCF_943734635.1 Anopheles cruzii | reverse complement strand
CCTGGCCCGTTGTCCACCCCGAGGTGGGGCCAACCGCAACCGGACCTGACCTAAGACCTGACATTTGGAATTTTCGTCGCTAGGTTCGTCGCTTGTGGAGTCTTTCGTTTCGTTCAAAACGCATCTGGACAAACCTCAACGTACCGCGCGTGCGTGTGTGTGTCTGTGTGCTCGTGCGATGCTGTGCTTATGATATTTTTAGCTTCAAACACACGCACTCACACACACACACACACACACACACACCACGTAAAGCGAACGCAATTCAAACGGGTTTTGTGGTGGCCGGACCCGACCGGCCTTTAATCCTTTCACGCGGTATCGCCCGAAGATCGTCCAAGGTGTACGTGTGAATGTGTGTGTGTGTGGAAAATGTGAGAAAAAATCTAAAACTTGCTTGTCGCTTGCCCAAACCCACAATTAGTTAGCGGAAACTTTTAACAAGACCAGTCGGGTTCATTTATCTGCCCTTTCTATACGTTGTGTCTTCTCTCTTCTCGCTTTTGGGGCTCAAACTGGCGCGCCTCATTTCGTGTGGTTGTCACATAATTGTCAAAATGCTGTCAGTTTGCCAAAATGCTGTCAGATGCCCTTTACGACCCGGGTGTGAGGTTAGCTCTCCTTACTGTTTCCATTGTTTTTTCCGCTTCCAGGACGTGGAGTCTGTTCACAGCTATCACACACACATACACACACACACACACACGCACTCACACGTCGGTTTGGGTCTCTGTGTGCTGTTTAGCGAAAGGAGGTTAGTGTACCGTCACCTACAGGCTACTTGTTGATGGTTAGGTTAACCTTCCCCGGGGGGTGGGGGTGGTGGCAGCGATGTATCTAATGGTGTAGGTTAGTAGTAAATAGCCTACCACTCCCCCACCTCCCCTCCCTCGCCCTCCATGTTTCTTTACGGGCTAGTGGTACTCACTCCAAACACGAACCCGAGGATGGCGTTCTTGGTTTCGTACTTCGGGTCGGGCACTTTGCGCTTGTCTCGGTCAAGGTCGTCTCCGATGGCCACCGCATCCTGCGTAGAAAGACAGAAAGAGCAAAAAAAGCGAAAGAGCGAAAGAGCGGAAGAGAGAGAGAGAGAGAGAGTGAGGGATAGCGAAAAAGAAGAATGAGCGGATTAAGATCATGTCGGTCGCGGAAACAGGGTAGGGGGGGGGGGCCCCCCAGAAAAAAGAAAGAAAAAGGACGACAACACAATATAGCAACAACAAAAAACATGCTACGAAATGCGATTAAAATTAGAATCTAATAAAGGCGGGCGGCAAACAATGTTGTGTCAAGCGGCATAACACGGGAGCATAACCCCCGGGAGCATGACCCAGTGTGGTGGCACCCATTGAGAAAGCCCAAACCCATCCCGAAACCCCCTTTCTCTCGCCCGCCCGTGCTTATATGCGGCCGTGCACCAACACTGACAATGTGCGAAAAGCTCGAAGGTGAAAGCGATCACGGTGAAGTGGCTTCACTAAACCGGCAAGGCAGGGACACGTGGTGGGGCGCGGGGGGAGAGAAGTTGGGACAAATTGGGTCACTCTTCGGGAGGAGTGCGGGAGTGGGTGACGGAGGACTCGCGGCGGCACAATCGAGGAGACGCCGGCGCAGCTGATCTCGATTACGGCACACGAAGAGGCTCCTCCTTGTGAGGCCACCAGTTCCCCCCGCCTCACCCAGGGGTGGGGGTTACGTCAGAGCGCAGCGTCAGCCTTATCCTCACCGGTTTTTTCGGGGGAAGCCGGTCAGCTGCGGAGACCACTGCCGGGGTCAGCCGCATCCGAGGGCCGCTGGCGGATGCTGGGCGCTGGAGATGCTGGAGGAACCGACGAAGGTGTTGGGTTCTGGACGGGTTTGGGGGCCTCAGCTGATTGTCACACACACACACACACAC
>NW_026457268.1:0-1897 GCF_943734635.1 Anopheles cruzii | reverse complement strand
AAAAAGCCAAAGGCGAGGGCAAATGAGCGAGCGGCGAACAAGTGTTACGTGTCGCCAACCCTCCGGGAGAAATGATGAGTGTAAGGGACGAGGGATGTGGCGCCCGGCGCCCGCCCCGGCTTAACAAAGTAAAATACGGCGGAGCAAATACGGGTGATATTTTCATGCCACTTTCGCGTCAGGCAGAGAAGGGTCCTCAGCAGCAGTGTAGCAGCAACAGTTACACACAGCAGCCAAGGCAGGAAAGGTTTAAGAATTAGCTCAACTAACACACACCCCCAGTAGGAGGAGAGGAGGGAGTGTGAAGAAATGTTTCCTTACTTCCCGGCCCTTGCTGTGCTAAGTGATGTCTTCCCTCCGCAGGTTGAAGGCCGTGAAATCGCTTGCCCTTTTGGTTGGCTTTCTGTGTCTGGTGCGGTACGTGTCTGGAGAGAGGGATATTCTCTGCTGACTTCTGTAACGTTGTGTTTTTACGCGCCAATAAAGGCAAACATTGACAAATGGATGGATAAATTCCTTATATTGCTTTACATTTTCCTTGTGGGATTCACAAAAACGTTCACCGTTAGTCCTACTTCTTGGAGGCAGGCATCGTTGTCGCACGTCATATTTTCGTATTTGATCCATAGTCCGTATTTGATCTATAATCCGTATTTAATCCATTTCGTAATATTTTCGTATTTGATTCATTTCTTATACGAAAAAAAAAGTACAAAAATAGTAAAGCAAGTGTCACCTTGACAAGCGAGCATATAAACATGAAACTTGGTTTGATATCCGGTACTGTACGAAATATCAATCACTACCAGCAGCCCCCATCTACCGAGAAAGTAACGGATTTCTGTCCCCAACCCAACATTTGGCATCTACGACTGCAAAATGTCTTTGACACAAATATCATGTAAGCAAAGCAATAGAGTCGTTACAAGTTTCGGGCCAAATTCGGGCCACACCATCCCTCATTGGGAAAGACCCTTTATTCAGTGTAGTTCTCGGATATTGCAGTGACCCACGACGATACTCCCCTTGAAACATCATCCCTGAATGTGCGAGAGAGGGGGCAGTCCTTCTCGACGGCGCAGCACACTCCAGACGTAGAACCAGATATCGAAGAGTGTGACCTCTGCTTTGGGTGGTGGTAACCGTTCTATTATGGTCGCGAAATTCAATTACCAGCACCACCGTACCGTGCTGCTGGTGTGCCGCCTTGTGTCTCAGTTTACCCGGGGACGCCCTCGTCGCCAGATTGGTGGTGGCGGGGACCGAGGGAGGGTGGGGCGTGAGTATAAATCGGACGCCACTAAATTATGGATAATTAAATACAGTTTATTGTTTCAATTACTTAGCCATTTTTTTTGGCTTCTTCGCTCCTCCAGCCCTTGGTTTAGAGTTTTCCTCTTCCGTTGCTTGGAAAGGAGAGACGGGGGTGGAGGGATTGGGTGAGTGGTGTACATTTCGAGTGCCGAGTGCTCCCCCGTTCCTTTTCGCTGCTGCTCTCTAAACTTCCGCGTGAAAGTGGGTGATGTTGTTAGGCTCAACAGATGCTACCACAAGAGAATTAGAGCGACAAGGGGGGAAATTACCGAGTGAGGCAGGCAGGAAGTGAACGAAAGAGAAAGCGGCCACAACACAAGAAGGAAGCAACAGCAAGCAAACAGAGCTCGCATGTTGCGAGGATTAACATCTTTCGACCTTTTCCTCCGAGCAGCAGCAGCAGCAGCAGAGTGTGGGAGGAATAGCACAGACAGAAGGGGTTTAGGATAGAAGGGGGTGGGGGGGATGGAAAGATAATGAAGAGCCAATGAGAGTCCTCTGCGTCCTCTACGCGTGTGTGGGTTGAGTGCGGTGGCCCGGAAAGAGTGGGCAGTAAATCTGGTCCTTTTCTGTCTCCCGTCTT
>NW_026457267.1:0-1897 GCF_943734635.1 Anopheles cruzii | reverse complement strand
GTGCGGAATGATAGATGAACTAATATTTTATTCCTACCAGACGTACCTCCCGGCGGCCAGCAGTGTTTGTTCCGTCCAAGAAATGTGTAACATCCCGTTCGGAACTGGTGAAAAGGTAGCGAACAACATGGAATAAATTAGGCCTCCGGATATTCTTTCTGCAGCAATTCTGAAGCAATTTGCGAGGCAGCTTGATGAAAAATGTCAAACTCCATTTCTGCTCTCGAGTTCGAGGATGCCGTATCCAATGACACAAGGCAGAACCACGAAGCGGTGGCTCACCTTTATTGATTGTGTTGTCCTGCTGTGGCATACCGCTCCTAGCGCTTCCGTTTCGAGATCTGTGTCTCTGTGAGATCGGCAGAAATCGGTAGCACTGTAGGGTGCGATAAAAATTTGCATCTGCTAAATTATGAACAACACAATACAACCTACGGAATGGAGGACCACCCTTACGAAGTATTCTGACTTTCTTTGGAAGATGTTCCCTGGAAATGGGTTGGTTTCACAAGCTACTAGTTGTCAGAAAAGTGGATTGTGGATTGAATTGTCAATTGGATCACACTTAAAAGTACAGATAAGGAACGGACCGCCTGAAGGCTTTAGATCCCCAATCGATTTGAGTAACAAATAGTTTCAAATATTCTTATGTTTGCATTGCAAAACGACAACGAGGGTCCCGCACCTTACAATCGTCGGAGTGGACTTCGAGTTGGTTCATGAGGGTGGTCTCGTCCACGTCCCTCATGGCAAATGCCACTTATTGGCGAAGCATGTCGTCTTGGTGGATCGCTGAAGTGGCTCTACGAGGTGGACTCGCACTTACACATCGTTTATTTCTCGCACTATGATGCTTGATGTCACTCGCCGTGGTCGGAATTTGCGATCACGTTTAATCAACTTACATCAAGCTCCATCCAGCTCGATGAATGAAGTTCAATAACCGCAAACTTTCGTGTTTCACACAAAAATATGCATGATAAGTGGCCCACCACGACCGACCCCGCAAGTTTAGCTGTTTTTTCATCGGTTTTCAAACACTGTTTCTTGGTGGAATTTGTTGGCATGATTTGGAAAAGTTAAATAATTCCAGATTGGGAGTTTAAAAAGAGTACGGAATTGTCATATTAACAACTTTTGATTAATTCGGTAATTCAATGTATGTATGCAATGTTCAATGTATCTTGTTGAATTGTTTGTGAATATTTTTACATAACATTGGAAACAAGAAATGGAAAGGTCTTTTACCGACCGCAGTGTCTCTTATGCTTTGCCCGAAAGTGGAAACGCTTCATCGAACCTTTTTATTACCACCCTACAACACTGTTAGTGGAAAAGGCTTTTAGGTCGAACCGAGTTTTACGACCGAGATTCGTTCGTCCATCCAACAGTCTAGCTGCTCGCGCTGGCAGCTAGTCCAAAATTCGAATTCCTTTTAAATTTTTGCGAAAGAGAGCTAATTGATGCTAGTTTTATCAGTTTCGGACAGAAAAGAATGAGCACGGTGATTTAGTTGATCAAATCACAACCAATCAGTTGCTGGAATATTCAAGATTAAAGTGTTTCAGCTTGATTGGAGTGGTATGGCCATTCGGTTCATTTCTGTTTCTGGTGTGCGTCAAACGCAAAACCCAAATTACTTTCGACATCGATCTGATGAATGATCATCATCCGGTCTACTTCTGCAGCGGACCATCTGAGAGACCGGTTTGGTGTTGCTGGACACTGGTGAGCAGCGATCGTCTCTAGTTTGACCAACTAAAGCGGTCGAGGCTGCGGCCAGAAGGCTCGACCCGTCTTCGTTTTCATTATCCTCGCGTCCACTTGCTACGAAGACGACGTTGGAGTCTATGAAGACAACATTTAAAAATATTCACGATCCACCATATGAGCCGAC
>NW_026457266.1:0-1897 GCF_943734635.1 Anopheles cruzii | reverse complement strand
CCTGGCCCGTTGTCCACCCCGAGGTGGGGCCAACCGCAACCGGACCTGACCTAAGACCTGACATTTGGAATTTTCGTCGCTAGGTTCGTCGCTTGTGGAGTCTTTCGTTTCGTTCAAAACGCATCTGGACAAACCTCAACGTACCGCGCGTGCGTGTGTGTGTCTGTGTGCTCGTGCGATGCTGTGCTTATGATATTTTTAGCTTCAAACACACGCACTCACACACACACACACACACACACACACCACGTAAAGCGAACGCAATTCAAACGGGTTTTGTGGTGGCCGGACCCGACCGGCCTTTAATCCTTTCACGCGGTATCGCCCGAAGATCGTCCAAGGTGTACGTGTGAATGTGTGTGTGTGTGGAAAATGTGAGAAAAAATCTAAAACTTGCTTGTCGCTTGCCCAAACCCACAATTAGTTAGCGGAAACTTTTAACAAGACCAGTCGGGTTCATTTATCTGCCCTTTCTATACGTTGTGTCTTCTCTCTTCTCGCTTTTGGGGCTCAAACTGGCGCGCCTCATTTCGTGTGGTTGTCACATAATTGTCAAAATGCTGTCAGTTTGCCAAAATGCTGTCAGATGCCCTTTACGACCCGGGTGTGAGGTTAGCTCTCCTTACTGTTTCCATTGTTTTTTCCGCTTCCAGGACGTGGAGTCTGTTCACAGCTATCACACACACATACACACACACACACACACGCACTCACACGTCGGTTTGGGTCTCTGTGTGCTGTTTAGCGAAAGGAGGTTAGTGTACCGTCACCTACAGGCTACTTGTTGATGGTTAGGTTAACCTTCCCCGGGGGGTGGGGGTGGTGGCAGCGATGTATCTAATGGTGTAGGTTAGTAGTAAATAGCCTACCACTCCCCCACCTCCCCTCCCTCGCCCTCCATGTTTCTTTACGGGCTAGTGGTACTCACTCCAAACACGAACCCGAGGATGGCGTTCTTGGTTTCGTACTTCGGGTCGGGCACTTTGCGCTTGTCTCGGTCAAGGTCGTCTCCGATGGCCACCGCATCCTGCGTAGAAAGACAGAAAGAGCAAAAAAAGCGAAAGAGCGAAAGAGCGGAAGAGAGAGAGAGAGAGAGAGTGAGGGATAGCGAAAAAGAAGAATGAGCGGATTAAGATCATGTCGGTCGCGGAAACAGGGTAGGGGGGGGGGGCCCCCCAGAAAAAAGAAAGAAAAAGGACGACAACACAATATAGCAACAACAAAAAACATGCTACGAAATGCGATTAAAATTAGAATCTAATAAAGGCGGGCGGCAAACAATGTTGTGTCAAGCGGCATAACACGGGAGCATAACCCCCGGGAGCATGACCCAGTGTGGTGGCACCCATTGAGAAAGCCCAAACCCATCCCGAAACCCCCTTTCTCTCGCCCGCCCGTGCTTATATGCGGCCGTGCACCAACACTGACAATGTGCGAAAAGCTCGAAGGTGAAAGCGATCACGGTGAAGTGGCTTCACTAAACCGGCAAGGCAGGGACACGTGGTGGGGCGCGGGGGGAGAGAAGTTGGGACAAATTGGGTCACTCTTCGGGAGGAGTGCGGGAGTGGGTGACGGAGGACTCGCGGCGGCACAATCGAGGAGACGCCGGCGCAGCTGATCTCGATTACGGCACACGAAGAGGCTCCTCCTTGTGAGGCCACCAGTTCCCCCCGCCTCACCCAGGGGTGGGGGTTACGTCAGAGCGCAGCGTCAGCCTTATCCTCACCGGTTTTTTCGGGGGAAGCCGGTCAGCTGCGGAGACCACTGCCGGGGTCAGCCGCATCCGAGGGCCGCTGGCGGATGCTGGGCGCTGGAGATGCTGGAGGAACCGACGAAGGTGTTGGGTTCTGGACGGGTTTGGGGGCCTCAGCTGATTGTCACACACACACACACACAC
>NW_026457265.1:0-1898 GCF_943734635.1 Anopheles cruzii | reverse complement strand
CTTCGTCCCACTAGTCGTCGTAAATGCTGGGAACCTGCCTCCCCCCCCGAGGGGGTCGTACGGGCAAGGCCCCTAGTTAGTACTTAAATTATGCAAACCATTTCAACCGCACGCCGGGCACGCAAATGAGCACAGATTTTAACTACCGCTTCGCGTCCGCTCCCCGTCGACCTTTGCCGTGGCCGCCCGACCGCAGTGTTAAACGGGATCGCCCCGACCGGAGGCGATTGCAATTGCAGGACCGCGAGGACAACCGTAAATTAACTAAACCATCGATCGTAATGTAGAGCCAGCCGAATGTCCGGCTGATGGCTCGGGTTCGAGGTTGCACGGTCCAATGGTCCACACCAGCCAACCGACCAGAGGGTCCCCAGCATCGCGAGGAGGCCAGCAAAAAATAGCGTTCAACGTAACAACAAAAAATCAACAACAGTCAATGCACGATGTGGGCAGGTTTTGTGAAAATACCATCACCCACTCGTGAAGTGACCCCCACACTGTGGGGCCTTGTACGAGCCCTATCCCGGCCCTAGCCCTAGATGCCGCGCGGATCTGCGGGATTGAAGCGGAAAACATAAATATTTCAAGAGCTTATCCCAAAACATAATTACTAACTATGAGTTTTCGAATACTGTTTTCGGGGAACCAAGGCCCCGGAGCGGAATAGAAAAGAGACACAGAGAGCGTGTGTATGTGTGTGTGAGAGAGAGAGAGAGCGTCCGACAAAGAGAGGGATGGTGGATGGGCTTCGAAACTGAACTGCGAAAGAAACTGACCGCAATTCGGGAGATTCGCTCTTCATTTTAATTATTCGTTATTGCCGCCGAACTGGGAACCGCGATACCCGTCCGGCCGTCTGATTCAATCGTCGGCAACGGCCGGTGAAGCTCGGCACTTCCTGACATCCTGAAGTGTCCTTGTCTGATCCGACCGTGCACCGTCGGATGCCGTACAAAGCACAACATACGACAGCAACAATAGAGCCCTAGGTCGACCTGGATACCGAATTTGCAAATCTGGTTTAATCATCGGCTTCGATGAAAAATAAATTGATACAAACATTGCCAATTACCGGTCGATGTAATTAATTTACAATGGCACCAAGTGGCTAGTGCTCCCTGTGGCGTGCACGGTGAGAAGCCTTTGTAAACGGAAATTTTAGCTGTCAATAATTGAGTTTTAGTTTCTCGAAATGATAACAAAACTAAGGCAGCAATGCACCAGAAAACACAAATAAAATATACGACCAATACGGCCAAGCTGAATGCCTTTCCCAGCTTTTCAAACATGTGTTTAGCACAGGATGACCAGCCATTTAAAAAAGCAAGAAAATGTATAACAAACGAACGTTCTTTCGAAATATTTTCGGTGAAATATTTCAACTCAAGCCGCACGAAAGTCTTATCACCGCCGCAAGGTGACAAGGCTGACGTCATGGACATGATTTCGTAGATCTGATTGCTTCATACTATACAGTATTATTTTAAAAAGCGCCGTTTTGGTTTGACTCTATTATTTCCTCTGCGGTATCTTTTGCAGAATCCACAATTTTTCTATATTGCTCAAGTAAAAGGATTGTGCAAGTTCACGGCAAATTTTTCAAAACTTCAAATGCACAAGGCACCTCAGAGCCCTCTAGCGGAATGTTCGAAAACCAGTCAGCTTTTCATTCAAAAGCTGTGACATTCAAAATGACCAGTTTTCTGCAATTGCTATGGAACGATCGAAACATAAATTTCGATTGTACGATTTTAAATCGTAGAAAAGTTGTATTAGAAATTAGAGTGATGTTTGTACGATTTTGAAATTTCATCTCTTGTACGAAAACTTGTGTTTCCAAGTATCACAAAAATCGGTTGAACTCTTCTGGTAAACGGCTTCGTAATACGAAGATTATC
>NW_026457264.1:0-1901 GCF_943734635.1 Anopheles cruzii | reverse complement strand
AAAAAAAAAAAAAAAAAAAAAAAAAAATGATGTCAAAGCCACCGTATTCTCCAGATCTGGCCTCCTACGACTTTTTCTTATTCCGGAAACTAAAGGAGGCCATGAAAGGACGACGCTACGCTACGATTTAGGAGATAAAGACGGCATCGACGATGAGCCAAATCTTGTCCAAGCAAAACGGCTGTAAAAAACCGAAATCGCGAAAATTTCAAAAGTTGCAAACATTTTTGAACACACCTCGTATCTTTATCTTGCTTCAGCGTGTGCGTAAAATCCGCTGCCCACCGAAACAAGATTAGGCAAGTTCGCGTCATGTTACAAGATTCCTGCTTCTCGGAAACATCCTTACAACTGTGCTGTGCTGCCTGCGAAAAGTTAGCCTCGGAAGGTCAACCAGCACAGCCCAAGGGAGGCTCCAGTGTAAGAGAGAGCGAGAGCTTGAGGTGAGACTTCGAAGTGCAACATAATACACACGGGACGAGGGCTTGAACGCATTAACCCACTCGCCGGCGAAGTGTGAAGTTAAGCAGTTAGGCACCCAACCAGAGCCACAGGTGACACCTCACAAAGGTGAGAAAACGTTCGTGAAGATGTTCCGGAAGCGCAACTCGCAACGGCCACAAAACAGTTGATGTGTGAGGAGTGATAAGTTTGAAGGTGTTTTAGAGCTTCATTAGGCGCCCCCTTTGCCTTCGTCGTCGTCGGCGGAAATCTTTATCGATTCAACGATTTTCTCACCTTGCGGAAGCAGTAGCAATGACTGCCGTGCCGGGCGGCGGCCTAGCCGGGCGGGCTTCCCGTCGGGCAATTTGCGTATTCGGTACGCTTTCGCACGTCGGAGAACGGGTGCGGTTTTATTGGAAAATCGTTCCGCGGGCTTTTCCGCGTGGCAAATTAGCTTCGGAGGGGGCTTCAAATGATGATTGATCGAGCGCACGTAATGGCAGAGTCGACCCAGAAAAACTAGGCATGCAATATGCCCCTGGGGGCGACTGAATTTATGACTTCCCGATTTTATTGCCCGTTTGCTGGTAACGGGAGCATTCGAACGTATTACGGTCTCATCAATCTTCGGCACAATCGGAGATTGTGCTTTTCGGAACCGAGCATTGTGATTGACATGATCCCATTTGAACAACCTTCTTTCGCCAGGACCAACTCATCGAAGCGTGTTCAGAGCCAACGGGCAACTGGCGCAGCTAACTAGATTTTCGTCGCCTTTGACGTTTCCAGGAAAAGTGCTGCCAACCCAAATGTCCCGGGTGCGGTGTAGAGTGTCTTGGACTTTCCTTCCCCACGCAGCCACAAATGGGATTACATCGAAGACCTAATACGCAAAGCCAGTTAAATGCTTGAAGCTCAAACTCATTTAGCGAACCAACCACCCGATAGTAGTCGGCCTCGGTGAAGGTAATTTCGGGCTTCGGCCCGATACAAATTTGCAACATTTCAAGCGTGCGAAGCGCGCCGGTCGTGACCAGTCCCGAGAGTCGATTCCGCGTAACGGGCCGGGCGGACGGGTGGGTTTATGCTGTGTTGTGTTGTGATTGGCGGTCACCACGCCGAGTGCAGCAGCCGGCAGCATTCCCGCCGCACCACCGAATGCATGCGCCCCATAACGTTAATCGCATTTTAATTCATTTATAATAATTATGATGACTCCGCGGGCGCGCGCCGGCGTTCGGTTCCGAAAGACAAAACATCCGGCACGGCCGCCGCTCCGGATCGGTTCGGAGACCGAGTAAGGTGAGTGCATAATTTGTGCACTGCACATATTCCTGCGCTGCGATAAATTAGCCCGGCATACCCGGGGAAAGGACGGCGACAAGGAAGTGAACGCACAAGGCCGCGGCGCACAGCGAAACGTCAAGAAGCAGGCGACGAAGAAAATGCACAAATGC
>NW_026457263.1:0-1902 GCF_943734635.1 Anopheles cruzii | reverse complement strand
CTCTTGAAGCTAGTGCCCGAAAAGTTACTTCGGTCCGAAACATTTTTTTGTGTGCTGTGATGAATATGCTTATGTTTTACGGTAGTACCATCGGCCAATGTTAGGTGTAACGGGTGAGGTTGACGGTTGGCGGAGGTCCTTGGCACTGGAAACACCACCAAGAACCCGTTTCCTACTCGTAGGTCCTCTCCCGTACCCCGAATAGGCTGTTCAATGAGAGCGGAGAGAAAAAAGGACCTCCCGGCGTGGACGGGACCGGCAGTCGTCGACCAATTTGAATTTCCAATGAGGACTCCGATGACGCAACGGCCTGTGTCGCCTGGCTGTGCCGTGACTATACCGAGGGCCAATTTGTGCTCGTCCTTCGTGGCCAGACCGTTGGGTGGGTTAGGCTTTGGGGTAGTCGTAGTTTGTCGCCGAGTCCAAAACTTGTTCTATGCAAAACAGTTCGAATCACGCGAACGGCAACGGTTTCGTGCAAGTAATTTACCTTTCCGTACGTCGACGCCCGGCCTCGTGGAAACACCTCGCCTGGTGTTCGTTTGCATTACGATTTCTACCTCGCGATAGCTTCGTGCTATGTAGAACATCTTCGTTCGCCTTCCTTTTTTTCTGCTCCAGCCCTCCAGCGTAACCTGTAGCACACAAATCATCATCATCACCATCAGCCGGCGCGTTGACCGTGCCCAGGGGGGCCAGCAGACGTGTCGGGGGTCGGGTGGCGTGTGATCGGCGTGTTAATGTAACGGCCATCAATGATACGCACCATCGGCCGTGGATCGGGCCCGAGTTGACGGACGAACCGGGGCGGCGCGACTTTCGGTGAAAAGTGTGGGCCGCAGCAACGCGACGGCGGAAGCGACGCGTGGGAAATTTATGAGTTCTGCGTGACAATTTATTGCTGACTTATGGAAATTGCCAACGATTATTAACGGGTGGTGGTTCCGGGCACCGCCACCATTGGCGGTTTGGTCTCATTTAGCAAGATTTTCTTGTTAGTGACGGGTCAATGGCACGCCGGGTTTTCCGTGCATAATGGAAAGCGTGGCTGTGAAAAGTGCGCCAGTGCGAGTAAACCGTTGTCGTTGGTCATTGACATTGACAACTCAATGGACGTTATTTTTTACCATCAACTACTTGCGGGCTGTTGCTGTTGGACGACAAGGGCAATCCTTTCGATTCGTTCTGCAAAGCATTACGTTCGATGAATTAATCGTTTTGGGGAACAATCCAATTTGAAGAACAATTTGAAGTTCTCCAAACCCATAATAACATAATAATAAAAAATTGTTCTGATGCTGTATGCATGCATGAAAAAAGCTTCGAGATTTGTTTGCTCATCAAATAGGATTGTATTAAAATTAAATGCAGTCATTTAGCAACACCGCACAGCCCACATTTGTCCACATCTTCGAGTCAGTGGTCGTTAACATATTTAATTGGACGCAGCTATTAAGTGAAGAACTTCTCGTACGATTTCATCGTCTTTTATCAGTACTTCGGGTATACCCGGGCAAGGGCAGCATCCTTTGCCCGTTGCTGTTTGTTGTTTCTATCAATGACCAATCCGTTTGGCTGTCGGATTTCGGAAAGTCAAGTTTCATACCGACGACGTTAATCTGTTCTATGTGTTGAGAGAGACCCCTTTAAACGCCCAACACGACTTCAATATCTTCTTAAGCTGTTGTGTGAGACGAATAGCCTAGAGCTAAGCATCGATAAATGCAATGTCATTGGCTTTACACGTTCACAATCCCCAATTATGCTGGCTAATTGTGAAAGCAAACGTACCGACTGTCTACGGGAGGAAGGTAGTCTTCTCGACTATCAGTGATCATGCGTTTCCCGTAGCATGAAACCGGGAGTTCAACTTGAGGAAAATGATTTACAGTTCTCTGATGG
>NW_026457262.1:0-1902 GCF_943734635.1 Anopheles cruzii | reverse complement strand
GGTAGTCGTTATAATGAAAGATGTTGTATATATAGCACACCTTCGTGTTCTGCAAAGTAGTTCCAATTCGTTTTCGGAGTAGTCAACATGGTTGTTATCAAGATTAAAGAAATCGTCGATCTGTTCGGGTTTTCTCGTTCAGTGAAAGATAATGTTGAGATTGCAATCAATTTTATTCTTGAAAAAGTTGGAGCAGTTAAGCTCAATAAGCGAACGCTTGCTGTTCGCATCAGATCTATTTTGATGAAAGCAAAACGTGAATACTTCAAAGCTGCTCGCAACAAAAAAGTGTTTGAACGTACTTGTGGAACGTGGATAAATCGTGAGTTAAACATTAGTGATTTCGTCGAAGTGAACAACGATAGTTCTGAGAGCAACAGTGAAAATATTGAAAACGTTTGTCCGCGCCCAGGTAGACCACGAAAGTTGTGTGAGGAGCTTGGTGAGCGTCAAAAGCGACGCAGATTAGTGGAACTTGAAAATTTATTAGAGGGCAAGTACAGCTTAAAAGAAATTGTAGAACTTGCTAGGAAAATGGCGCGGAAAGAAGGCCATTATCAGGCAATGAATGTGTTGGGGAGTTTACTTAGGGAATTTTGCTCAAGTGGAAACTCCACTCCAATGACTGGAGAAGAAGCATGTGGGTTTTTGATAGATTATAATCTATCCAAAGCCCAGTACGAAGGGAATCATCGTGCTGATCCCGCACGATTCCCTACGTATACAGAAGTTGTTAAAGCTAAACAACTATGCATTCCTCCAGAAAAACATTTTAGTTTTAGTGAATCAAGTGCGAAAATAACAATACAATCTTTGACGGATATTACAGCTCAAAGAATTATAGAAATGCAGGAGGCATTTCTTGAACAATACATGGTAACGAAAAACTTGCAATCCATTGAATTAAATTTTTTATTTATTTGGGGAATGGACGGATCTTCCGGACATTCGCAATACAACCAAAGATTTGTAAGTAACGCTGACGACAGTAGCGCATTCATAACAGCTTTATCTCCCGTTCATCTTTTCGTTGTGGAAAACAATTGTACGAAAAAAAACCATTTGGTTTAATAATGCGGCGCAAAGCAATCGGTTTTGCCGTCCTATTTCAATGGAATTTTTAAAAGAAAGTAAAGAGTTAATTATTAAGACTAAGCAAGAAATAGATAATGAAATAGCCGCTTTACAACCAAACACTGTGAAACTCGCGAGTAAAAAAAGTGTGAAAGTAATATACAGTTTCGTTTTAACAATGATAGATGGTAAAGTTTTATCAGCGATAACAGATACATCCAGTATGTGTTGCCCTATTTGTAGTGCAACGCCTAAACAGATGAGTGTAGTTAACAATGTTGAAAACGGTTTTACCCCGCAACCTTCTGCATTGTTGTACGGTATTTCTCCTCTTCATTGCTGGTTGAGGTTTCTGCAGTGTTTATTAAATATTTCTTACAGAATAACCTTTAAAAAATGGAGAGTAACAAAAGATCACGCAACGCAATATCAACAACAGAAGAAAAAAATTCACGATGACCTTTACAGTGAGTTCGGAGTAAATGTGGATCAACCTCGGGCAGGATCTACAGGAACAAGCACTACAGGTAACGTTTGTCGCAAAATATTTTCAGATCCTGAGCGAGCAAGTAGTGTTCTTAATGTAGACAAAGATTTGATAGAAAGGTTTAGGAACATCCTAATAACCATTAGTTGTCAAAAAGTAGTTAATCCAGTAAAATTAGACACATATTGTAGAGATACATATAAAATACTTTTAGGGCTTTATAGTTGGTTTAATGTACCTGCTACGGTACATAAAGTATTAGCTCATGCTGGGGATATTATACTACATAGCCCTGTACCATTAGGTTGTCTGGGGGAAGAAGCGTTGGAAGCCCGTCATAA
>NW_026457261.1:0-1902 GCF_943734635.1 Anopheles cruzii | reverse complement strand
GGTAGTCGTTATAATGAAAGATGTTGTATATATAGCACACCTTCGTGTTCTGCAAAGTAGTTCCAATTCGTTTTCGGAGTAGTCAACATGGTTGTTATCAAGATTAAAGAAATCGTCGATCTGTTCGGGTTTTCTCGTTCAGTGAAAGATAATGTTGAGATTGCAATCAATTTTATTCTTGAAAAAGTTGGAGCAGTTAAGCTCAATAAGCGAACGCTTGCTGTTCGCATCAGATCTATTTTGATGAAAGCAAAACGTGAATACTTCAAAGCTGCTCGCAACAAAAAAGTGTTTGAACGTACTTGTGGAACGTGGATAAATCGTGAGTTAAACATTAGTGATTTCGTCGAAGTGAACAACGATAGTTCTGAGAGCAACAGTGAAAATATTGAAAACGTTTGTCCGCGCCCAGGTAGACCACGAAAGTTGTGTGAGGAGCTTGGTGAGCGTCAAAAGCGACGCAGATTAGTGGAACTTGAAAATTTATTAGAGGGCAAGTACAGCTTAAAAGAAATTGTAGAACTTGCTAGGAAAATGGCGCGGAAAGAAGGCCATTATCAGGCAATGAATGTGTTGGGGAGTTTACTTAGGGAATTTTGCTCAAGTGGAAACTCCACTCCAATGACTGGAGAAGAAGCATGTGGGTTTTTGATAGATTATAATCTATCCAAAGCCCAGTACGAAGGGAATCATCGTGCTGATCCCGCACGATTCCCTACGTATACAGAAGTTGTTAAAGCTAAACAACTATGCATTCCTCCAGAAAAACATTTTAGTTTTAGTGAATCAAGTGCGAAAATAACAATACAATCTTTGACGGATATTACAGCTCAAAGAATTATAGAAATGCAGGAGGCATTTCTTGAACAATACATGGTAACGAAAAACTTGCAATCCATTGAATTAAATTTTTTATTTATTTGGGGAATGGACGGATCTTCCGGACATTCGCAATACAACCAAAGATTTGTAAGTAACGCTGACGACAGTAGCGCATTCATAACAGCTTTATCTCCCGTTCATCTTTTCGTTGTGGAAAACAATTGTACGAAAAAAAACCATTTGGTTTAATAATGCGGCGCAAAGCAATCGGTTTTGCCGTCCTATTTCAATGGAATTTTTAAAAGAAAGTAAAGAGTTAATTATTAAGACTAAGCAAGAAATAGATAATGAAATAGCCGCTTTACAACCAAACACTGTGAAACTCGCGAGTAAAAAAAGTGTGAAAGTAATATACAGTTTCGTTTTAACAATGATAGATGGTAAAGTTTTATCAGCGATAACAGATACATCCAGTATGTGTTGCCCTATTTGTAGTGCAACGCCTAAACAGATGAGTGTAGTTAACAATGTTGAAAACGGTTTTACCCCGCAACCTTCTGCATTGTTGTACGGTATTTCTCCTCTTCATTGCTGGTTGAGGTTTCTGCAGTGTTTATTAAATATTTCTTACAGAATAACCTTTAAAAAATGGAGAGTAACAAAAGATCACGCAACGCAATATCAACAACAGAAGAAAAAAATTCACGATGACCTTTACAGTGAGTTCGGAGTAAATGTGGATCAACCTCGGGCAGGATCTACAGGAACAAGCACTACAGGTAACGTTTGTCGCAAAATATTTTCAGATCCTGAGCGAGCAAGTAGTGTTCTTAATGTAGACAAAGATTTGATAGAAAGGTTTAGGAACATCCTAATAACCATTAGTTGTCAAAAAGTAGTTAATCCAGTAAAATTAGACACATATTGTAGAGATACATATAAAATACTTTTAGGGCTTTATAGTTGGTTTAATGTACCTGCTACGGTACATAAAGTATTAGCTCATGCTGGGGATATTATACTACATAGCCCTGTACCATTAGGTTGTCTGGGGGAAGAAGCGTTGGAAGCCCGTCATAA
>NW_026457260.1:0-1903 GCF_943734635.1 Anopheles cruzii | reverse complement strand
TGTTGGAGTATTGGAGTTAGTGTTCACATTGGCAATACTGACTGGAATTGCATGGATTGCATAATTGGCAACACTGTCCTTCTGACAGTTGTATTATCGTAACAGGCAACACTGTTCTTCTGACAGTTTCATTTTACCGCCGTAATAAACCTTCTTTTTCCTGTCGTACCTCCTAACTTAACAGAACGTGTTTTTACTCAGCTCCGCTATCCTGCAACAGGTTATGGGCCCAGGCCACGCGGTGTGATCCAGAAAGTTCTTATTGCTTTTTCACTTGGGCGAAGTTTTCTATTCCGATTAGTCGCAGTGAGAAAAGTATTAGACAATGGATACTTCAAAGCTGAGTATGGAACGATTGAACAATCGTAACTACCGTTCGTGGTCATTTAAGGTGCAAATGGTGATGATACGCGAGGGCACATGGAGTTACGTTGACCCAGGGACGCCACCAGATAAAATCACCGACGCTTGGCGAGATGGCGATTTGAAGGCAAGGGCAACGATCGCGCTGCTGGTGGAGGACAACCAGCACAGTCTAATAATCACCAAAACGACAGCGAAAAGCACATGGGAAGCGCTGCGAGCACATCATCATAAAGCCACTCTAACTGGTAAGGTCGCGTTGCTGAAAGAAATTTGTAAAGCGAATTACATAGAGGGCGATAATATGGAACAGTTCTTGTACGAGATGGAAGATCTTTATTCGCGGTTGGAAAATTCCGGCGAAAAGCTTTCACAGTACATGCAGGTCGCAATGATTTTGCGAAGCCTTCCCAAGTCATTCCATGCGCTAACTACCGCTTTGGAAAGCCGTTCGGATGAAGAGCTGACAATGGAGCTCGTCCGAAGCAAACTCATCGATGAGAGCGAAAAATTATTCGGTGGAGTAACGGCGGTGGAGCAAGTGCTGAAAACGGTCCACAAATCGAGTGCGGAGGATATTCTTTGTTTCTTTTGTGGCAAACCCGGCCACAAGAAGCGGGCGTGCAAACAATTCCTGAAGGAGAAACACAACGGCAACAGGAAAGACACAGAGACAGTGACAGCAGTGCGCGAAGACGACAAAACGTCAATCTGCTTTACTGTACGATCGAGTGTTCCTGGAATTGCGCGTGAATGGCTGATTGACTCCGGTGCAGTGTCGCACTTAGCCAACGATGAAAAGTCATTTATCCGGTTGGACAAAAGCGTGCATCGAGATATTTACACAGCGGACGGAAAACTGCTTCGCACGAAGGGCATAGGGGATTGCAAGATTCAATGTGTTAATGATTGCGGTAAAACGGTTTCGCTGACATTAACGGACGTTATCTTTACCCCAGGGATTGACTGCAACCTAATATCAGTGGCCAAACTTGCTAGTAAGGGTGTTCGTGTGGAATTCGACAACACTAACTGCAAGTTACATTACGGTGCGACAGTCGTCGCAATGGCTGATAAAGTCGGTGGGCTATACCGACTTAACATGGCAGCTGAACGGGCAATGTCAGTGCATGACAGCCGGCACAACAAGGAGTACGTGAATTCGTGGCATCGTAGGCTTGGGCAACGAGACCCGGCAGCTCTGAAGGTTAAGGTGCTTCAACGGAAGCAGCCGGAAAAGGAAGAGTTGTTGCAGAAGCAGGAAGAGATGTTGCGGAAGCAGGAAAAGCGACTAAAGAGTGGGTATAACTCGGGAAAGTCGGCGTGCTTCGAGTGCAAGAAGCGAACGAAAAGCTTGTTAGAATCGATGGATAATTCCTCGAAGGAAGAGATGAGTCATGGCTTGTCGAGGAAGAGTTCATATATCGATCAGTCAAATGGTCTGAAAGGAAGATCTTTCGCAGTCAGCGTTAGTCAGGGACAGTCGGAACAGAAGTGCTGCGGGCTTTTGGTGAAAGCATTGGGCAATCTGGAAGCCGAG
>NW_026457259.1:0-1903 GCF_943734635.1 Anopheles cruzii | reverse complement strand
TGTTGGAGTATTGGAGTTAGTGTTCACATTGGCAATACTGACTGGAATTGCATGGATTGCATAATTGGCAACACTGTCCTTCTGACAGTTGTATTATCGTAACAGGCAACACTGTTCTTCTGACAGTTTCATTTTACCGCCGTAATAAACCTTCTTTTTCCTGTCGTACCTCCTAACTTAACAGAACGTGTTTTTACTCAGCTCCGCTATCCTGCAACAGGTTATGGGCCCAGGCCACGCGGTGTGATCCAGAAAGTTCTTATTGCTTTTTCACTTGGGCGAAGTTTTCTATTCCGATTAGTCGCAGTGAGAAAAGTATTAGACAATGGATACTTCAAAGCTGAGTATGGAACGATTGAACAATCGTAACTACCGTTCGTGGTCATTTAAGGTGCAAATGGTGATGATACGCGAGGGCACATGGAGTTACGTTGACCCAGGGACGCCACCAGATAAAATCACCGACGCTTGGCGAGATGGCGATTTGAAGGCAAGGGCAACGATCGCGCTGCTGGTGGAGGACAACCAGCACAGTCTAATAATCACCAAAACGACAGCGAAAAGCACATGGGAAGCGCTGCGAGCACATCATCATAAAGCCACTCTAACTGGTAAGGTCGCGTTGCTGAAAGAAATTTGTAAAGCGAATTACATAGAGGGCGATAATATGGAACAGTTCTTGTACGAGATGGAAGATCTTTATTCGCGGTTGGAAAATTCCGGCGAAAAGCTTTCACAGTACATGCAGGTCGCAATGATTTTGCGAAGCCTTCCCAAGTCATTCCATGCGCTAACTACCGCTTTGGAAAGCCGTTCGGATGAAGAGCTGACAATGGAGCTCGTCCGAAGCAAACTCATCGATGAGAGCGAAAAATTATTCGGTGGAGTAACGGCGGTGGAGCAAGTGCTGAAAACGGTCCACAAATCGAGTGCGGAGGATATTCTTTGTTTCTTTTGTGGCAAACCCGGCCACAAGAAGCGGGCGTGCAAACAATTCCTGAAGGAGAAACACAACGGCAACAGGAAAGACACAGAGACAGTGACAGCAGTGCGCGAAGACGACAAAACGTCAATCTGCTTTACTGTACGATCGAGTGTTCCTGGAATTGCGCGTGAATGGCTGATTGACTCCGGTGCAGTGTCGCACTTAGCCAACGATGAAAAGTCATTTATCCGGTTGGACAAAAGCGTGCATCGAGATATTTACACAGCGGACGGAAAACTGCTTCGCACGAAGGGCATAGGGGATTGCAAGATTCAATGTGTTAATGATTGCGGTAAAACGGTTTCGCTGACATTAACGGACGTTATCTTTACCCCAGGGATTGACTGCAACCTAATATCAGTGGCCAAACTTGCTAGTAAGGGTGTTCGTGTGGAATTCGACAACACTAACTGCAAGTTACATTACGGTGCGACAGTCGTCGCAATGGCTGATAAAGTCGGTGGGCTATACCGACTTAACATGGCAGCTGAACGGGCAATGTCAGTGCATGACAGCCGGCACAACAAGGAGTACGTGAATTCGTGGCATCGTAGGCTTGGGCAACGAGACCCGGCAGCTCTGAAGGTTAAGGTGCTTCAACGGAAGCAGCCGGAAAAGGAAGAGTTGTTGCAGAAGCAGGAAGAGATGTTGCGGAAGCAGGAAAAGCGACTAAAGAGTGGGTATAACTCGGGAAAGTCGGCGTGCTTCGAGTGCAAGAAGCGAACGAAAAGCTTGTTAGAATCGATGGATAATTCCTCGAAGGAAGAGATGAGTCATGGCTTGTCGAGGAAGAGTTCATATATCGATCAGTCAAATGGTCTGAAAGGAAGATCTTTCGCAGTCAGCGTTAGTCAGGGACAGTCGGAACAGAAGTGCTGCGGGCTTTTGGTGAAAGCATTGGGCAATCTGGAAGCCGAG
>NW_026457258.1:0-1905 GCF_943734635.1 Anopheles cruzii | reverse complement strand
GGTAAGTAAGGTGTAAAGAAATGTATTTAGTGAAATGAGCATCCGTTTCGTTACAGGTTAGACGAGTGCTGGATGACTTGGAATTGAATGAGAACGATGTGCGCAGCAACTGCCAGGGAATGGTTGATGATCCGGCGACATTTTCAACAAATTTTGGAATTTTTATGAAGTCTTCAAATTACTTATGTTACCACGGTGTCGTAGTTCGGGAACGGCTTAAACCAACCTTGGGAACCACTGCTCAGAACGGAGGCCGCCTCACCGTATCGCCGTCGTCCGTATGGCGTAATGTCGCGCACTGCTAAGTACCCCAGCCAAGCAACTGGACAAAGAGGTATGACAAGGGAAGGTAGCCTCCGCGGCCCGAGTTAGCCGTGGTATGCGTGGCGAGGGTGTTGCGGACATTCCTGCGCCAAAGCAACTGTACGGTCATGCGTGAAATAATCTATCAATCAGTAGTTCGGTTCAGTGGATTGTGAATCAGTGGATCAGTGGTAATGTTGCAGCTCACTGTGTGGCCCTTTGCTGTGAGGTCGTTAGCGACGAAGGGGACCTGTTTTGAGCACTGATAGTGGGTTAACGCCAAAACGCGGTGTTCGTAACCCGTGACAAATACCCCAAAAAAATGCCGCCAGCAAGCAATTATAGTTTGTTTAATCTTGTTTTTTAGCGACACTGATCGTCGTTTGTGGGCCACATGGATTCACTGATCGTCAAACGTAACATTAAACTGAAATGGCCAACCGTAAAATGGTTTTCGTTTGATGTTCCAATTCCCCGTTGTAGCGCTAATGTTTATTGTAACTTGCTAATGATTATTTACTTCATGTTTCGTTTTAGAACAAAAGCTTGTCATGGTGGGACTGGACAACGCCGACAAGACGACCATTCTGTACCAGTTTCTGATGAACGAGGTGGTTCACACGAGCGATCAGATCGAACGTGGAAGAGGTACGCACGCAGTTTACTAGATGACCAGTGGCCACTTCGTAAGCCGCTTACCGGTGACGGGTGTACATTTGACTCGTTTCTCATTCATTCGCCGTGCCGCGTATTTTCGTAACGTGCACCACGCAACTGTCAAAAGTTCATAGTCCCAACTGGTTGTTTGTTCTTTTAACGCGCCTCGCAGATCGTGTGGAAGAATATCCACTTTTTGGTGTGGGACGTCGGCGGGCACCTCTCGAACGATAGATTGTAATGTAATACGTGCGTAGTAATAATATTGTAAACCCGGCGATTGTGCGTTCGTCGCTGGGTAACGTAACTAAGTTTGTATTTTTAAAATAAATAAATAAATAAATAATAAAAAATAATTTTACTGGTTTGCTATAATAATTTGGAATATTTGAAATGAGCTATAATTTTCAACAAAGCTTTATAGCAAATAGCTTTATAGCCATAAAATTAGCTTTTGACAACCGTACGTAGAGTGTACGAAACACCGTACCAAGAACGGTACTTCGTACGGTCGGCGAACGGTTCAACGTACGGCCGGCGAACGGTACGAAGAACGGCAAAGCTGCTGCTTTTTGCAGGTCTTCGAACGGTACGACGAACGGTCCTTCGAGTGTACGCCGAACGGTACGACGTACACTAAAAGGTACATAGTTGCTCCTTGGGGTGTATCCAGATTACTGCGCAAAACCATACTCTCTTAATAGGAATGCATAGAAAAAATGAAATTACATTTACTATCAGCTATCAGGTAGTTGAATTGAAACTTACGATTTGTTGGCCCAACAAAAACGATTTATTTTGTTTAGCAAAGTTTGTTGATTTAGTTTAGTGCTTATCGCTTATCAAAAAATTATCGCTTTTCTGGCACCGCCCAAGGAGCCACGAGCTTTCGAATCGCCGGCGTGCCGTCGACGCGGACAGCAAATCGACGGTATGCCGTCGACA
>NW_026457257.1:0-1907 GCF_943734635.1 Anopheles cruzii | reverse complement strand
CACCGCAGGAAACCCACGGCCCTACCGTCGCTAACCTGGCAGAGCCCCCTGGCGATAGGAATAGGAACCTTTCGACGCTGCGCACAACAACAAACCACCACGGTGCTGCACTGCCGTGTGTCCTGGCGCTCGTCAGTGGCGGTGGCGTGAAAATTACATCAAGCAGCGTTCCTTTCAAAGCCAAGGACCCCATTCGGCTTTCAGTGCGACCTTTCTCACAAGAAGAAGGCTTTTCTGAAGCCACACCACTGCACACTAGATGTGCTGGAGCGGCATCAAATATGTAAGCCGCGGCGATAAATTGTCTTACCACGATTGGCGCGGCCTACTGAATCGGTACATATCGGTCGGTCGCCGGGAAGAAACATAACCTCAAAAGTGTCTGAGTTGGTGCATATCGAAACAGATTTTTCATTTTCCATCAACCGAAATTCTGTCCAAACGAAGCGTTCGCGCACGTGGTGCACGTGGACGGGCGCGTGATTTGCGCCACCGTGCATAAGCCGTCCGCGAAAGCCGCCGGAAGAATAAAACCTAATCGTCATTACGTCTCAGGCCCTGAAAGGATGCTGCTGTTTAGCGGAGGCGGCCGGCCACTTCTTCACTGGCTGACTTTTTGATTTACGAGCCCCGCCTGGCCTGGCCTAGCGAAATTCCTTCACTCACCCGCCGAGTGATGGCCGGGTGCTTTTGTGGCCATTCCGTCTTGCTTTTTTTTTCCTTGTTGGCCCTTCGTGGCATAACCAAGTGCTGTCATCCGTCACTCCCACGAGGCCAAGAGCCGGGATATTAAGGCGTCACTGTTTTCGTTCCACCCTTGGGTTATTATGTTGGGTTGTGAAACGAAAAAAATAAATAAACACAAGGCACGTCGTTCCAGGAACTGTTTCCATTTCTTGGGCCCCCCCTCGATACGGTAAGTCACAAGGATAGGTCGAAATGATTTCGTGCTGATTTTGATTACGGCCCAATATCAGTGCGCCAGCGCGCCGCGCGTAATTTTGCTGTGGATGATATGAAATTAAGAGATCTGCGGATTTGCGTGGAACCACAAAACTGGCACTCTCTGCTGTGCCTGGTTCTGTTGGTTCCTAATACGGAGGGCTGAGCCGGCTGCGTTTTGACCCAGCCCAGACTTTTCCTCTTCATAACACTCTTTGGGGTCTTTGGGTTCGGTTTCATTCACGCCCGAACTGCTTTTCGCTTGATTGCCACCCACTTCCGGCCGCGTGGTAACTTATTCAATTATTTAGTTTATAATCCCAAACCACAGTGCGGTCACCCCCGGTCTGACGATGATTGCGATGAGCTAGATGATTTTTCGCTTCCGGGTCGCAGACGGATGTCCGGGGCCTGAACGGGGCAGCCATCAAAAGTTAATTGAACAAATCGCCCCATCGAAAGGCGACGCTGCGGCTACCGGCACCAGTTCCTCCTCCGTCGGTCCGTTTAACTTCCGGTGTCCGGCGTCGGTTATGGGTTCCCAGGGAAAGGGGTTCGCTCTGTAATCGCGGACCATCATCGTTCTGCATCGATCGGATCGAACAGTGGCGCGCAGGTAGGTAGCTCCTGCTGCGTAGCTTTGCAGATCCTGCCACTCGGACGCTGTTCGGATCGAAGTTGTGCAGGACAATAACCGTAAAGGACATTGCTCCCCGGAGGGAGAGGTTCCGTGCCGTGATCAGAAACCTGAACTGTGCAATTTGCAATCGATCGAGCCAGCTAGCGATGCAGTTGAATTAAATGAGCCATTTAGACTATTGGACGCCGCGTGTAGCTAACTCGTTTATGAGGACCTACTTCGGGTCCTTACTTCGTCGGGGAATAATTGTTTTCTACATTGGCATTATCCTTTGCGTTTGTTACGAACGGAGGTTCGACGCGCGACTAGTGCCTTGAGGTGCGAG
>NW_026457256.1:0-1907 GCF_943734635.1 Anopheles cruzii | reverse complement strand
CACCGCAGGAAACCCACGGCCCTACCGTCGCTAACCTGGCAGAGCCCCCTGGCGATAGGAATAGGAACCTTTCGACGCTGCGCACAACAACAAACCACCACGGTGCTGCACTGCCGTGTGTCCTGGCGCTCGTCAGTGGCGGTGGCGTGAAAATTACATCAAGCAGCGTTCCTTTCAAAGCCAAGGACCCCATTCGGCTTTCAGTGCGACCTTTCTCACAAGAAGAAGGCTTTTCTGAAGCCACACCACTGCACACTAGATGTGCTGGAGCGGCATCAAATATGTAAGCCGCGGCGATAAATTGTCTTACCACGATTGGCGCGGCCTACTGAATCGGTACATATCGGTCGGTCGCCGGGAAGAAACATAACCTCAAAAGTGTCTGAGTTGGTGCATATCGAAACAGATTTTTCATTTTCCATCAACCGAAATTCTGTCCAAACGAAGCGTTCGCGCACGTGGTGCACGTGGACGGGCGCGTGATTTGCGCCACCGTGCATAAGCCGTCCGCGAAAGCCGCCGGAAGAATAAAACCTAATCGTCATTACGTCTCAGGCCCTGAAAGGATGCTGCTGTTTAGCGGAGGCGGCCGGCCACTTCTTCACTGGCTGACTTTTTGATTTACGAGCCCCGCCTGGCCTGGCCTAGCGAAATTCCTTCACTCACCCGCCGAGTGATGGCCGGGTGCTTTTGTGGCCATTCCGTCTTGCTTTTTTTTTCCTTGTTGGCCCTTCGTGGCATAACCAAGTGCTGTCATCCGTCACTCCCACGAGGCCAAGAGCCGGGATATTAAGGCGTCACTGTTTTCGTTCCACCCTTGGGTTATTATGTTGGGTTGTGAAACGAAAAAAATAAATAAACACAAGGCACGTCGTTCCAGGAACTGTTTCCATTTCTTGGGCCCCCCCTCGATACGGTAAGTCACAAGGATAGGTCGAAATGATTTCGTGCTGATTTTGATTACGGCCCAATATCAGTGCGCCAGCGCGCCGCGCGTAATTTTGCTGTGGATGATATGAAATTAAGAGATCTGCGGATTTGCGTGGAACCACAAAACTGGCACTCTCTGCTGTGCCTGGTTCTGTTGGTTCCTAATACGGAGGGCTGAGCCGGCTGCGTTTTGACCCAGCCCAGACTTTTCCTCTTCATAACACTCTTTGGGGTCTTTGGGTTCGGTTTCATTCACGCCCGAACTGCTTTTCGCTTGATTGCCACCCACTTCCGGCCGCGTGGTAACTTATTCAATTATTTAGTTTATAATCCCAAACCACAGTGCGGTCACCCCCGGTCTGACGATGATTGCGATGAGCTAGATGATTTTTCGCTTCCGGGTCGCAGACGGATGTCCGGGGCCTGAACGGGGCAGCCATCAAAAGTTAATTGAACAAATCGCCCCATCGAAAGGCGACGCTGCGGCTACCGGCACCAGTTCCTCCTCCGTCGGTCCGTTTAACTTCCGGTGTCCGGCGTCGGTTATGGGTTCCCAGGGAAAGGGGTTCGCTCTGTAATCGCGGACCATCATCGTTCTGCATCGATCGGATCGAACAGTGGCGCGCAGGTAGGTAGCTCCTGCTGCGTAGCTTTGCAGATCCTGCCACTCGGACGCTGTTCGGATCGAAGTTGTGCAGGACAATAACCGTAAAGGACATTGCTCCCCGGAGGGAGAGGTTCCGTGCCGTGATCAGAAACCTGAACTGTGCAATTTGCAATCGATCGAGCCAGCTAGCGATGCAGTTGAATTAAATGAGCCATTTAGACTATTGGACGCCGCGTGTAGCTAACTCGTTTATGAGGACCTACTTCGGGTCCTTACTTCGTCGGGGAATAATTGTTTTCTACATTGGCATTATCCTTTGCGTTTGTTACGAACGGAGGTTCGACGCGCGACTAGTGCCTTGAGGTGCGAG
>NW_026457255.1:0-1908 GCF_943734635.1 Anopheles cruzii | reverse complement strand
CGGGTCTCTGTTATTGCCCAGCCGGGTTGCGGTTTTCCGCTCGTTGCTCACTGGAGGGGTAACCGGAGATCGCACCAGAACGGTACGCATGTGAAGTTACGTGTGTAATTTATACTAAAGTGTAGTTAAACAGTGCTTTATTGTTACAATGGTGAGCAAATAAAACGAGTTAATCAACGCTTATTTCTGCGGCATAAAAGGCGATGCTGAACAGTTTAATACAATACGAAAGCGAAACAATGACCATTTATTTGCTTCGCCATTCAAAGCTCTTTTTTTATTAGTAGGCCACGCAACATTGGATGATTAGCCTTTAAACCGCATCAATAGCAGGCTGTTCACTAAGTTTTGCGGTTCGATCAGAAAAACCACAATTCTACGGTTTGACATACACTTTATTATCGTATAGTATAGTCTCTCTGAACATCACATTGTTCCAACGAGATTCCAATTTATGAACACGTATGACATGCTATCATAAAGTTCCTTTGGTTTTAAACCTTCCAAAAATAAAAATTAAATAAATTCACGTTACTTGATTTTTTCCATTTTAACAAAATACTACATGTCGATACTAAGTGGTTTGTAAACAAAGAATGAAGTGACAGATTGAAATGAAACTTCACACACGTTCATATGAAGAGTGTACCACCATAACAAAAAAAGGCTAGTAGTAGCGCCCTCTGTTATTGAACCACAAAACTTATTGATCAACCCAGTAGTGGCAGTTGAACCTCGCTTAGAAACAACTGGCAATTTAATGATCGCGCATCGGATTAGAAGCTCAGCATTAAATTGTGCGTTTCTTCGGAAGCAGTCCTACCGACCGTTCCTTAGAGTCTGCGAGAGCAAACGGAATGGTCTTATACAAACAAATCACGGTGCACATCATGTTGTTTGAAGGATTTCACGTGACCGGACGTCCGGTTGAGCAGATCAAAGACAGTCGCTGAGCAATCGGCGGCAAAGCTGTGTGCAATTAGTGCTGCGAATGGCGAGATGCGAGTGAGATTGGATATGGTTGGGGTCCTCTGACGTATGGGACAACTTAGAAGGCCTCAACCAATGCGACTTCTGATGGGACGTAAATTGTGGACCATTTTTTCTGCTAAATGGTAAAGCTAATCGGTGTACTGGTACTGTTTGTTAGGATTTTTCCGATGCTTTTACACCGGAAGACGGTCCATAATTGTAAATCGAAATGATGCTCCTTTCGCTTTCGGTTTCGCCGAATCGATTAAATATAGATGAGAAATTTAGATGGTGTTAGAGCTGATTAACATTAATTACCATGGAAATTAAAAGTGGACGGAATTGACGCCTTGCCTGGCACCACATGGCGACCTCCAATTAGTTAGGGGGGTTGATAGAAAATCAGCAGTGTACTCTAGAGAATCACGCCGCAAAACATTCTCCGAAACACTCCAACACTTAGGATCGGATCGAGTGCCGAAGCTCAAGCAATTCTGGCAACAAAACATCAAACGAATTAGCACGATCGCTTTCGTAAGTTAACCGGAACTTTCTTCTTGCCGCGCACGTGACGTCGTTGGTCGCATAATTAACGCCGCTTCCGCGCCATTACGGGGCAGAACGAGATGAGATTGACTCGTTCTGCGAGCCGTTCTGCAAGCCATCCGTCAAAACTCCGGCCCCTAATTCAGCTCACCTGCGCACCTCTAATGGCGTGGGGCCGTTTGCCGTCCAGGAGCAGGCTTTGCACTTTGATGGCATCGCACACATCGTGTGTTCGAAATTTTTACCTCACGTCGTTCCATTTTTGCGGAAAATTCGCGCACTCGATGCCGCGCCCAATATTTATCAACCCACCGACCCACGGTACATGAATATCAACGAGCCATGTTACGAATTTTCGTTGGGGGGAAGGCACCCTTCCTTTGAGCAGCT
>NW_026457254.1:0-1909 GCF_943734635.1 Anopheles cruzii | reverse complement strand
CCAATCAGCGGGAGCGGGAGCAGCAGGATGTCTTGCGATGCGATAAAGGGCACCTTCGACTGATAACTGCGGGCGACCGGGCACTGATTAAGTCTTCCCGGTAATGGCCCGTGCTCGGTAAAAAAAGAACCGCGAATCCACTGCGTACCCTCCGGAAGCTTATCGCGCCCAAAAACGGAGGTGGCCAAATGGAGCTGGAAGTGTCGCCGTCGTATCTGGTGCCAAGTTTTGACAGCCTTACCCGCCACTGGGTTCCGCGATTCCGGGCCGCAATCTATTTTCGGCTACCAAACCGTCCGTGCACCACGAAGAAAGTGCACTCTTGTGGGGATTTCCAGTCATTACCGGCCCAATTCTTCCAGTTCCGCAAAATCTAACCACACACACACACGCAGTACTCACCGTTCCGGGGGTAATTAATCGCCCCGGGTTGTGCGACGGACCCCGAATATAGACCCGCACGTCAATCGGGGAGTTTTGGGCGAATCTTATCGAGGGCATCGCGTCCTAAGCCGGAGCTACCCGGGCCGGGCTTAGAGTTGCGGAGCATTTTAGTGACTGGATTGCGGTTACCCATGACCGTGGACCGGCTTTGTCCGCCGGAGGGTGAATCGCTTATCGTCGGCTGGTGCGGATGAATCGATTACATCGGTCGGAAGGAATGAAGATGCAGAACCTGGCCGGGGTGACTGGACATTCCGCCGCATGACACATCGCGGGCTCAGCGGGCATTTGGGGATTTTGGATCAGATTACGCCGCTAATGTGAACCTTTTTTGGCATCCAATTAAAGGTTTACGAGATACAGAATGGGGGGAGGATTAGCCGATTGTTCCATTCCAACCTGACCGAAACCTGCAGCTTAATGCCCGGAGCGGATGTCAGGAAGTTCACTGTAGGACTTTCTGCACGTGTGCCGTGCGGTTCTGGAGCGGATCTGCGGGATGCGATCGCGTGACGGGTTTGTCACATAACCAATTTACGCAATTCTTCGAGTAAGTTCGAGCGCTGTGGCCAATTAGCCAGCCCATAATTTGTGGCACAATAAGAAAAAAGAAAAAGAAAAACGACCAACATTCATTGCTACGCGCACCTTACGCTGACCGCATGGAGGCGGCTCAGTGGCCGAGAGCCGAGAAGGCATTTCTTTACGCAATGCACCGTCCGCCATCGTCCGTGTGCGGTGCGCCCCAGTTGGCACACTGGATCTCTGGTCTGGTCTGTGCTGGCCGGGGCTGTGGTCGACTACGGTTGGCCTACTGTCTTCCGGGCGATGGCGAAGTTGGCGAAAGCAGTACACGAAACGAAACACCTCCACAAACGGGCGCAACTTCTTGGGCGCAGTGAGAGGGTGCCACGGTCCGATCTGCCAGGCCTTGGTGTGCCTTGGTGAGACTTCCAATCGCGCAAGAATTACGGTCGGTTCCTCTTTCTACCCACCCGGCCGGGGATCGCGAAATCATTTCTCCCGACTCCCTGGCGCAGGCTTTCCCGGCTTTCCACACGCGCCGTTGGGTTGTATAATAGGCCCGGGCTGGCAACACCGGTGCTTAACCATATGCGAAACCCCGTCTCGACTCGGTTACGCGTCGGACGGGGTTTCCACGCGGTCGATCTCCTACGCCGAGGGAAGTAGGTGAAAGAAGCTCAGGTTCTTCGAGCCGAGATCGTCGATGATCCAACCGGTGGCACCGAGGGTTGAGTAATCCGCCCACCCACCCACTCTCTGGGTCCACTTGATCTTTTTCATGCCAGCTGGGGGCGACTTTTCTTCACGAACCTGGTGATGGCGCTGGCGTGGAAATTGAGGAAGTGGCGGGTTTGATAATCGTGCGCGCCGGTGGAGTTGGGATTACGTTTTCCATTCCACGCATCGTCACCGCCGCCGTCGCCGCCGCCGATCGGTACAG
>NW_026457253.1:0-1910 GCF_943734635.1 Anopheles cruzii | reverse complement strand
CCAATCAGCGGGAGCGGGAGCAGCAGGATGTCTTGCGATGCGATAAAGGGTACCTTCGACTGATAACTGCGGGCGACCGGGCACTGATTAAGTCTTCCCGGTAATGGCCGGTGCTCGGCAAAAAAAGAACCGCGAATCCCCTGCGTACCCTCCGGAAGCTTATCGCGCCCGAAAACGGAGGTGGCCAAATGGAGCTGGAAGTGTCGCCGTCGTATCTGGTGCCAAGTTTTGACAGCCTTACCCGCCACTGGGTTCCGCGATTCCGGGCCGCAATCTATTTTCGGCTACCAAACCGGCCGTGCACCACGAAGAAAGTGCACTCTTGTGGGGATTTCCAGTCATTACCGGCCCAATTCTTCCAGTTCCGCAAAATCTAACCACACACACACACACACACAGTACTCACCGTTCCGGGGGTAATTAATCGCCCCGGGTTGTGCGACGGACCCCGAATATAGACCCGCGCGTCAATCGGGGAGTTTTGGGCGAATCTTATCGAGGGCATCGCGTCCTAAGCCGGAGCTACCCGGGCCTTGTGGGCTTAGAGTTGCGGGGTATTTTAGTGACTGGATTGCGGTTACCCACGACCGTGGACCGGCTTTGTCCGCCGGAGGGTGAATCGCTTATCGTCGGCTGGTGCGGATGAATCGATTACATCGGTCGGAAGGAATGAAGATGCAGAACCGGGCGGTGACTGGACATTCCGGCGCATGACGCATCGTGGGCTCAGCGGGCATTTGGGGATTCAGATTACGCCGCTAATGTGAACCTTTCTTGGCATCCAATTAAAGGTTTAGGAGATACAGAATGGGGGTAGGATTAGCCGATTGTTCCATTCCAACCTCACCGAAACCTGCAGCTTAATGCCCGGAACGGATGTCAGGAAGTTCACTCTAGGAGTTTCTGCACGTGTGCCGTGCGGTTCTGGAGCGGATCTGCGGGATGCGATCGCGTGACGGGTTTGTCACATAACCAATTTACGCAATTCTTCGAGCAAGTCCGAGCGCTGTGGCCAATTAGCCAGCCCATAATTTGTGGCACAATAAGAAAAAAAGAAAAAGAAAAACGACCAACATTCATTGCTACGCGCACCTTACGCCGACCGCATGGAGGCGGCTCAGTGGCCGAGAGCCGAGAAGGCATTTCTTTACGCAATGCACCGTCCGCCATCGTCCGTGTGCGGTGCGCCCCAGTTGGCACACTGGATCTCTGGTCTGGTCTGTGCTGGCCGGGGCTGTGGTCGACTATGGTTGGCCTACTGTCTTCCGGGCGATGGCGAAGTTGGCGAAAGCAGTAAACGAAACGAAACACCTCCACAAACGGGCGCAACTTCTTGGGCGCAGTAAGAGGGTGCCACGGTCCGATCTGCCAGGCCTTGGTGTGCCTTGGTGAGACTTCCAATCGCGCAAGAATTACGGTCGGTTCCTCTTTCTACCCACCCGGCCGTGGATCACGAAATCATTTCTCCCGACTCCCTGGCGCAGGCTTTCCCGGCTTTCCACACGCGCCGTTGGGTTGTATAATAGGCCCGGCCTGGCAAACTCCGGTGCTTAACCATATGCGAAACCCCGTCTCGACTCGGTTACGCGTCGGACGGGGTTTCCACGCGGTCGATCTCCTACGCCGAGGGAAGTAGGTGAAAGAAGCTCAGGTTCTTCGAGCCGAGATCGTCGATGATCCAACCGGTGGCACCGAGGGTTGAGTAATCCGCCCACCCGCCCACTCTCTGGGTACACTTGATCTTTTTCATGCCAGCTGGGGGCGACTTTTCTTCACGCACCTGGTGATGGCGCTGGCGTGGAAATTGAGGAAGTGGCGGGTTTGATAATCGTGCGCGCCGGTGGAGTTGGGATTACGTTTTCCATTCCACGCATCGTCACCGCCGCCGTCGCCGCCGCCGATCGGTACAG
>NW_026457252.1:0-1911 GCF_943734635.1 Anopheles cruzii | reverse complement strand
GCGAACTTGGCACCCAGAAGCTGTCAAAAGGCAAATTCCATCAAGCATCGCAAAAAAACAAAAGTACCACCGTTGTTCAACAAGGTTCGCAAAGCCATCTACATTTGCCTCAGATCATCAAAGCATCTACATTTTCGTTTCAGTATAGACGAAGACCAACCCGACCCTCTGAGTATGTCGACCAAACCAGCAGCCAAAGGAAAGAACTCCGCGAAGAAGAGAAACTTTCGCCGCCGGTCCGGACAGCAGCAGATGGATGCCACTGATCCCCGTCGAGATGCCCGCTTGGGGTCTCTTTCGCAGGACGAGTATTCCTCGCTGGCTAGCGCGCTGGCCAGGTTAGGCCAAAGAGTTCAATGCAGACAGTTAGCAATACCACTAACAGTAACTACGCGTGGAGTAGGAGTTGCAACCGCGATAGCGTATGACCACGCAGCAACCACTTGGGACGTTGAAAACATTCGTACGATTCTCACGATCCACCAAATGTATCGAGTCCATCTGTGGCTCGTATACTACAAAGTGTACCTGGCTCAAAAGGCTCTGGTTGTACCGCTTACCAGTTTTACCGCTTTAGAGCATATCTTCATCGCTCATGACTTCAGTGATACAATCCGCAGAATCACCGAGGCCCCATCCATGATTGTGATGATCCTCGATTGCATCGGAAAGATCGAGACCCAAGACAACATATACCACATGGGATTCGGTCGCGCTCAAAATGAAACCCTCGAGTATCGATGCCTTGTGCAGACGCCGGTGAACCTTCGCGCAACGCTAGACATGCTTGCGGCCGCCGATACTCCTGAAGCTGATCGCCAGGCGTTTATCGCAGCAAATAGCATCCCAGGAGCTCGTTACGAAAACAACCTGCTCCAAAACGCGGAACAGATTATGCCCATCAATTATGGTCTGCAGGACTTGGTAAGGGACATTCATTCCTACCAGAACCTGCTCGCCCGCGCTCATTGCCTGCTTCCAAAACAGTACCTCGCCAAGTTTGAATGGAGTGCCACCGGAAATGCTGGAGGACTGTGGTCGACTGAGCTCGCTGATCTCCGTGTATCAAGCCGATTCGATGCAGGACGAGCTCCGTTGGTAGCGGGATCGCGCCGTCGCCTGCGGGGAAACGATGATGAGATAGTCGACGTTTCTGTTCCAGCCATTGCGAACGCAGACTATCGCAGCTCCGAGATCGTTGGTTCACAATTTTCAACGTTTTGGTCTCGTGAACCCTCAACGTCGTTGGCAACTGCGATAGGTTGCACTAGCCTTGTTGGCGAATACTGCCACGTAAGCACACGCCACAGAATGACGGGCCCCAATATCGTAACCACCGACCCGGTGGGTACGATGATGGTGGTTACCCACTGGGTCGGTGGTTACGATGATGTTGATATCATACGCCGCGCGCTAGATCGCTTCGGAGAAACTCTTCCTTCACGGCTGGACTAAAAACCGAGTATGTTAAAAAAATCCTTTCAATTTAACAGAATCAGCTAAATAAATAAATATCAAAAAAATTGCTGAGGACTGGGTAAAAGTTTTTATCAAAGATTCCCAAATATACTATCATTTATACTGTTTTTGATTGATTTTTTATTGAATAAAGTAGTTTTTCATCCTCGTACTAAATGATGATTTATCATTACTCGAAATCATTATATAAATTCATACAACTTCGATACACCCTGTAACTGAATTTTTCAGTTTGAAACGAGCAGCGGCTCTCTCATAGCGGCGGCTCACTCACAGCGGCGGCTCTCTCATACCGGCGGCTCTCTCACAACCGTAAAGCTGTCAAAACTCGACTGATTGTCAAAAGCCAGATTCCATTGAACCAAGTTGAACCAAGATTGTTTATTAAACAAGTGGAAAGTGGACGATTTTACAAAATCGCTTAAATAAACG
>NW_026457251.1:0-1912 GCF_943734635.1 Anopheles cruzii | reverse complement strand
AGAGAGAGAGAGAGAGAGAGAGAGAGAGAGAGAGAGAGAGAGAGAGAAAATCGAGGCGTCAAATGAAATGTACATAAAAAATGCCGATAGAAGGATGTTTCGCTGGCTGTCTGTTGGAACGGGAACGAAATAAAATAATGAACGGAAGCTTTCGAACGGAAAGGCAAACGTAAAAAGCTGGCGAAAGGAAACCAAAATGGCCATGTTGAGACACATTGTAAAAGAAGCCAAAATGGAACCGGTCAAGCGGCGGACACCGAGGAGGAAATGAAAGGCACATAAAAGGTCCTTGAAAGCGCCTTCATGCGGCCTTTCCATGCGGCAGCGGAGATATTCAAATTCGAGAGGATCTCGTCTCCATTAACTGACGCCGGATGATACCGACGGCTATCCACGCAAACGTGTGCCCTTGGAAAACCGGAGACCGAACGGCCAAGCGGAATGGGCGAAAAGAATGGTTTCTAAAATTTGGATTTTGGACTTTGCCAAAGGCCCACCATTAGGTGGTGGTGGTCGGTGGCGCAGTTTGCCCTTTATCGTGGCCGTTTCCGGGATTTGATAAGGCATGTGAACGGGTGTCGTAAAACACTATCAACTTGAGCGAGTGGCGACAATAAAGCGTGCGAAAGTGAGTCGGTCGGTAGCCAGATCCAGAGGACATCGCTGGGCATCGCTTTCTCTCGGTCACGATTATGGTGCCATTTTATAGGAAAACAAACATATCTACCCGTTAAGGAGGTGTGATTTTGCATAGCGGCACAGTCCTTCAACGAAACCTTTTTGTGGGTCCTTTTAAAGCTGCTCAAGTCGAGGAAGTGGTGGTTGGATTATTTATCAAGCACTTTTGGAAATGCTCCTCAAGTGAATTCGAGCCGATGGAACTAAATGTCTTCAATTTATTTTATTTTATTACAATTATTGAATTTATTCAATTATTCACATTCATTCAATTACCCGTTAGAAACATTCAGAAACAGTCAACGGAACAAAACCAAATTAACGAAAAATTGCATAAGTTAAGAGAGCACTCCTGTGTTTCTGTAGATATTGAACACCAGCTAATGAGTCAAATGCACAAACATTCAATTTGGACGAGTAACGACTTCTAGTAACAGAGTAAAATGCAGTCAGGTCGACAACATACGAACACAAATAGCGCCAAAGCTGCTGACGTGACGACGGGAGGTTTATAATTCACGGGACCATTTAGCAAGCTTCAGAAGAGTAACCATCCTAACTCTAGAATAGCCGCACTGACTGCAAAGGTGCCAAAGCTCCAGTTAGGAACGAGCTAAAGTAGCATGAAATGATTTTAAACAAATAACATTGGCAAACTCACTAATTATTCGCAATGTTGGCATGAGCGTTACGTTCAATGAGAACACACAGTCATTTCAGTACAAACACACCCTGTCTTAGAGTCGGTTCGCTGTGGAAAAGACCACTAAAGTAAAGTGAGCTGAATGGAGTTTAAAGTAAACCCATCACCGCTGTCTTACACATTGCGGCCACTTACGTTAAATCGGACCGAAACGCGACCACTTGCTTCCATTAGCATCCATGCCCATACCGCCGGAACCCTGGAGCGGCCTCCGGAGTGCCTCCGGACTTAATCAATCTTTCAGGCTACCGCGCGCCTCTCTGCAGGGCTAATTCCGACCATCTGGTGTAGGTTAATTTTGGGCACCATTTCCCTGGAATGGTGCCCGGCCGGCCACAAACCGTGTCGATGGAGCCAACAAAGAACGCCATCGGTTCCACCGGCGCGAACCTGCCGATCCTGCCAAATTTAGCGCCAAGGACCTGCCGGCCCTGCTGTGCCGTTCGGAATTATCGGCAACTTCTGATGCGCAAGAAGCACTCGACACTGCTTACCGTGGAACTGCACTTTAAGAAGAAGAAGCGGAAGAAA
>NW_026457250.1:0-1913 GCF_943734635.1 Anopheles cruzii | reverse complement strand
AGAGAGAGAGAGAGAGAGAGAGAGAGAGAGAGAGAGAGAGAGAGAGAAAATCGAGGCGTCAAATGAAATGTACATAAAAAATGCCGATAGAAGGATGTTTCGCTGGCTGTCTGTTGGAACGGGAACGAAATAAAATAATGAACGGAAGCTTTCGAACGGAAAGGCAAACGTAAAAAGCTGGCGAAAGGAAACCAAAATGGCCATGTTGAGACACATTGTAAAAGAAGCCAAAATGGAACCGGTCAAGCGGCGGACACCGAGGAGGAAATGAAAGGCACATAAAAGGTCCTTGAAAGCGCCTTCATGCGGCCTTTCCATGCGGCAGCGGAGATATTCAAATTCGAGAGGATCTCGTCTCCATTAACTGACGCCGGATGATACCGACGGCTATCCACGCAAACGTGTGCCCTTGGAAAACCGGAGACCGAACGACCAAGCGGAATGGGCGAAAAGAATGGTTTCTAAAATTTGGATTTTTGGACTTTGCCAAAGGCCCACCATTAGGTGGTGGTGGTCGGTGGCGCAGTTTGCCCTTTATCGTGGCCGTTTCCGGGATTTGATAAGGCATGTGAACGGGTGTCGTAAAACACTATCAACTTGAGCGAGTGGCGACAATAAAGCGTGCGAAAGTGAGTCGGTCGGTAGCCAGATCCAGAGGACATCGCTGGGCATCGCTTTCTCTCGGTCACGATTATGGTGCCATTTTATAGGAAAACAAACATATCTACCCGTTAAGGAGGTGTGATTTTGCATAGCGGCACAGTCCTTCAACGAAACCTTTTTGTGGGTCCTTTTAAAGCTGCTCAAGTCGAGGAAGTGGTGGTTGGATTATTTATCAAGCACTTTTGGAAATGCTCCTCAAGTGAATTCGAGCCGATGGAACTAAATGTCTTCAATTTATTTTATTTTATTACAATTATTGAATTTATTCAATTATTCACATTCATTCAATTACCCGTTAGAAACATTCAGAAACAGTCAACGGAACAAAACCAAATTAACGAAAAATTGCATAAGTTAAGAGAGCACTCCTGTGTTTCTGTAGATATTGAACACCAGCTAATGAGTCAAATGCACAAACATTCAATTTGGACGAGTAACGACTTCTAGTAACAGAGTAAAATGCAGTCAGGTCGACAACATACGAACACAAATAGCGCCAAAGCTGCTGACGTGACGACGGGAGGTTTATAATTCACGGGACCATTTAGCAAGCTTCAGAAGAGTAACCATCCTAACTCTAGAATAGCCGCACTGACTGCAAAGGTGCCAAAGCTCCAGTTAGGAACGAGCTAAAGTAGCATGAAATGATTTTAAACAAATAACATTGGCAAACTCACTAATTATTCGCAATGTTGGCATGAGCGTTACGTTCAATGAGAACACACAGTCATTTCAGTACAAACACACCCTGTCTTAGAGTCGGTTCGCTGTGGAAAAGACCACTAAAGTAAAGTGAGCTGAATGGAGTTTAAAGTAAACCCATCACCGCTGTCTTACACATTGCGGCCACTTACGTTAAATCGGACCGAAACGCGACCACTTGCTTCCATTAGCATCCATGCCCATACCGCCGGAACCCTGGAGCGGCCTCCGGAGTGCCTCCGGACTTAATCAATCTTTCAGGCTACCGCGCGCCTCTCTGCAGGGCTAATTCCGACCATCTGGTGTAGGTTAATTTTGGGCACCATTTCCCTGGAATGGTGCCCGGCCGGCCACAAACCGTGTCGATGGAGCCAACAAAGAACGCCATCGGTTCCACCGGCGCGAACCTGCCGATCCTGCCAAATTTAGCGCCAAGGACCTGCCGGCCCTGCTGTGCCGTTCGGAATTATCGGCAACTTCTGATGCGCAAGAAGCACTCGACACTGCTTACCGTGGAACTGCACTTTAAGAAGAAGAAGCGGAAGAAA
>NW_026457249.1:0-1916 GCF_943734635.1 Anopheles cruzii | reverse complement strand
CGTTTATTTAAGCGATTTTGTAAAATCGTCCACTTTCCACTTGTTTATTAAACAAAGGTTCAATGGAATCTGGCTTTTGACAATCAGTCGATTTTTGACAGCTTGCGCTTGTGAGTGAGCCGCCGCTGTGAAAGAGCCGTCGCTCTTTTAAAACTAAAAACACAGTTACAGGGTGTATCAAGTTTGTGGGAATTAAACAATGATTTCGAATAATGATAAATCATTATCTAGTAACTTTATTCAACCAAAAATTAAAAACACGTGTAAATGATAGTATTTTTAGGAATCTTTTATACAAGAAAACTTTTACCCAATTCTCAGCAAATTTTTTGATTAATGTAGCTGATTTGGTTAAATTGAGATGAGTTTTTGAGTTTTTTTTTCACATACTCCAATGTTTATGAACGGCCACTGTTCACAATGGTTGGGCGGTCTGAACAACGATGTTAACATTGATATCATCATCCACGGCACTGGATTGTGGATTGAATGTGAACAGACGGTTAACAAAGCTAAACAAAGTGATTAACAACAAACGGTTAACTAGGTGTAAACCCAGTAAAGCAAACGTGGCCAACTAATTCTCTACTTATTCTTATTCTCGTGGCCGCCGGCCGGAGGGCCACCGTGCCCGTAGCGGGGTTCCGTATTGGATGATTGACGTTACCGCGTTCGCAAGCAGCCTGCGTCTGCCGCTCGTCGCTCCGGAGCGATTAGCCATCAAAGCTCGTAGGACTAGGATGACGTTCCACAGGGCGAGTATTGAGCCGTTTGGGATGCCCGCCGTGATGTCGCGAACCTTCAGTCCTCGATTGGTTTCGTATAGCAGCCTGCGCCCGGAGAAGTAGTTGCCGAGGACTCACAGCAGTTTTGGGTGCAGCTGCTTCCGATGGAGCGCAGGACCTATCGACGTCCAGTTAGTGCAGTTGAACGCGATGCGCACGTCGTGTGATGGCCATACAGATGCGTGGTGTGTTTGGTTTCGTGCAGCCATGACGCATCGCATCCGCTCCCTCCTCGACAATCATCCGGGCAGCGTCCAGGGTACATCGCTGCCGGCTTCAGCTTGTTTAATGCTTCAAAAACTCATTCGTTTCTTTCTTCATCCCTGTTACTGTTTCAGGTTCTTGCTTTAGAAACCTATTCAACCATTTCCAGAGAACGAAATTGAAATGAAATTTTATTCAAAACCCAGTACCTGAAGAAAATTAATTTTATTGGTATGGTTCAGGTCGTTGCTGTTTGTAAATTCTTGATAACTGCTATTTTACACATTTCAGTTTTAACTTTTCTTATTCTACCCTTCTTATTTACCTTTCTGACCATTATTGTGAATTTTCGAATGTACTGCCAGATTTCCTGACGAATGGAAGGCTTTGTCACAGACTTTACACTGGTATGGCCTTTCGCCGGTGTGAATGCGGATATGATTCTTTAGGGTAGACGAGTGTGCGAATATTGATGAACAATGAGGACATCGATACTGTTGGTCCTTATTGTGCATTCTTGAATGTTCTGTCATATCGCTTCGTGATCTGAACGCTTTGTCACAGACTTTACACTGGTATGGCTTTTCGCCGGTGTGAATGCGGATGTGATACTTTAGAGTAGATAACTGTGCGAACCTTGATGAACAATGAGGACACTGATGGTCCTTTGTGTGGTCCTTGTGAGATTTCGAGTGTTGTGCCAGTAATGTTGATGAACGGAAGGCTTTACCACAAACTTCACACTGGTATGGCTTTTCACCAGTGTGAATGCGGATATGAATCTTTAGGGTAGACAAGTATGCAAACTTTAATGAACAATGAGGACACTGACGCTGTTGGTCCTTATTGTGCATTCTTGAATGTTCTGTCATATCGCTTCGTGATCTGAACGCTTTCTCACAGACTTTACACTGGTATGGCTTTTCG
>NW_026457248.1:0-1919 GCF_943734635.1 Anopheles cruzii | reverse complement strand
ACACAAATATAAATTTTTGTGGGTGCTGCTCTTCTATGTACCGGCTTGAGGTAGAGTGGGCCACAGTAGTCTATTCCAGTGCAGACGAAGGCTTCGCTTGGGGTGATGCGATGGATGGGTAACTGTCCGACGGGTTGCTCTATGGGTTGTGGGTTGGATCGATAGCATCTAAAACAATGGCGCAAGACGCTTCGTACAGCTCTCCGTCCATGTAGTAGCCAGAATTCATCCCTCAGAACGGCAAGGGTTACTGAACAACCTCCATGAACCAGCGTCTTATGCTGTTGCTCTATCAGTAACTTGGTGAACAGGTGAAATCCGGGGATGATTATGGGATGACGAACGTTGTATGATTCTGAAGATAGCTGCAACCGGCCACCGACGCGTATCACTCCTTCAGAGTCCATGAACGGGTTTAGCAGCCGAAGCCTTGATTTGCTTATTGGCGATCCTTTACGTAGGGCCTTGACTTCTTCGGGAAATGTTTCGAATTGCACCAATTTTGCCAGGCACAGTTTGGCACAGGTTGGCTACAAATGTTTTCCATGTCCGAGGGGGAGACTTAAGCCATTGTAGCACGACAGTAGAATCCGACCAAAAGTATTTTTGGGCAAAATTTGTGTCGAGGGCGGCCACCACCTTGTCGTACAAGCGGGATGCTATGAGGGCTGCACACAGTTTAAGCCGCGGGATGCTGATCTGTTTCAGCGGGGCTACTTTCGTCTTTGATGCCAAGAGGCTAATCTTCACTTCACCATTTCTATTTTCCGAGCGAATGTACACACAAGCTCCGTAGGCATCTTTGGAGGCATCTGCAAACGTGTGAAGCTCCGCGCTCTCGCAATGTGAAATGAGGGCATGTCGATCGGTACGAAAGTTAGACAAAGCGGGGAGTTCATCTAGAAAGATCTTCCACTTTCGTTTGATATCGGGGGTTAATTCATCGTCCCAGCCTAAGGACAGCAGCCACAGATGCTGCATCAGAAGCTTCGCTTGAACAATTACGGGGGATACTAATTCCAGCGGGTCGTACAGTTGAGCAATGGTGGACAACATTTCTCTTTTTGTTTGGGTTGAATCCTGTACCTTCACCTTTACTTCGGGCTTTCTTTCTAACATGCGTTCTAAGCCGTGAAAGCGTTTCAGGGCAATTTCCTTTGAATCTCCGTGCCTTTGGTTAAATTCTGGATGGCTAGGCAATCGCACGATGTATCGGCCATCGTTGTCACGATGTGTGGTTTCGCGATAGAACTCTTCACAGCGTTGCTCATCCACAGAATAATTCGAAGCATTTACTTCCTCAAACTTCCAAAACTTTCCATCCTTTCATCTATCGATGCGATTTGGGCAGTGTTGCAGGAGAGGGGCGCATTGAAGAGGGGGGTTGCTGCTTGCCCAGCTACGATCCATCCCAAATAACTTTCAACTAAAGTAAGCGTCCCTGACGCGAGCCGTATTCTACCGCCCTTCAGCAGATCGTAAAAGTGGGCCGCTCCAATGATGAGATCGATTTTACCTGTAGTGTTGAACTCCGGATCGGCCAATGCAAGGTGCTCGGGAATCTCCAACGGCGTCGTAGGGAAAGAAAATGCGGGGGTATCGCCGGAGACTCTTTTAAACAGCAAAAATTCCATGCGCAATCTTAAATTGGAATGCCGCGAGCGCAATTCAGCTTCGACAGAGTGCTTGGCATTCGTCTGTGTGCCCTCCACTCCAACTATGGGTACGTTTCTCGTTTTTCGCGGGATGTGCAAGCGTTGGTACAATCGTTCACTCATAATATTCGGTTGGGATCCCGAATCCAACAACGCTCTAGCAAGATGTTCTTGTCCGTATCCATCGATAATGATAACGATTGCGGTGGACAAAATTACGGGTTTGCTGGTAGTGGGTACAGCCGTACTCGCTGTCGAGATTCT
>NW_026457247.1:0-1924 GCF_943734635.1 Anopheles cruzii | reverse complement strand
TTTTTTTTCTGTCGTCTTTAAGCAATACTGAGCCACGAAAGGATCGATTGCTAGATTTTCCAGAAAAGCAAATCCTGCCACAAAGAGCCTGCTCGTCTTATGACTTAAGGTACTCGCGGGACAGCCCACGACTACGGTAACGAAAGTAGGAGAATCTTGCATTTCTTCAGAACTCGGTGGATTGCTTCGTTTTGATTGCTTGTTATTCTCGCTCCGGGCCGTCACACACACACGCTGGTGAGGATCAAATCAAAAGAAAACCCCGACCATGTGGCATATTGTGAGGGTAATGTGGCAACCCACTCTTCAGAGAGCTCAGGCCAGAGTGCAGAAGGCCTTATCGACCGCAATCATTCTTATTGCGGATCCCAGAAGGTGACTTCGTGGAATGCGCCCATTTTTAGAAAAGGGAAAACAGCTACAATTCCGTGCTTCATTGTGCGGATTTTGCAAGTTTCCAATTCGATTGCTCAAATTGGCACTTATTGTCCTCATAAAACAGTGCAATAAAGTCAATGAAACAGAATGTACACTGCTGGTCAATGAAATAGGTAACTGTATTTAAGCTGCGTTATTTGATCATTTTTCAAAACCTATTGAATTCACAGGTATTATAATGAAAGCATAAGATAGAAGTACTAAAAATAAGATAAAGATAGTCTAAAATAAGTGAAAAATTCTATGATTTTGCTTATTACAATAGGAAGCAGTTAAAAGTACCTGGTCAATAAAATAGGTAATTCTGCGTGTATGTCAAATTTTAATGAATTTACACGGTTTACTCTTTTTCTATTGTCAAAAATCAATATTTTATTTCAAAATTAGTCAGTACCCAGTATATCCACCGTTGTTTTGGAGCACTTTATGCACTCTTCTTGGCAGCGAATCGACCAAATCCTGACAAGTTTTTACTGGAATGGAATACCATTCCTGCTGCACTTTTTGTCACAATTCATCTTTGTTTGAAAACTATTGTCCAGCTAACTTTTGCTTCAAGGTATTCCACAAGTTTTCAAAATGGTTTAAGTCAGGAGACTGACTTGACCAAGGCGAAACTGACACATTATTGCCATCAAACCACAATTCCATAAGCTATGACGTATGCTTGCGATCGTTTTCTGGTTGAAATATCCATCTCAGTGGCATGATTTCTTCTACGTAAGGCAGCATACACGTCTTCCATAATTGTTTTATACTCGAGAGCATGCATGTTGCTATTTACTCTGAAATAGGGACCTATACCAGATCATGAAAAATATCCCCAAATCATGATACTTCACCCTACATGTTTAAAACATTTTTTTGTAAACCTGGGATGGAATTATTTGCTAGCGGGTCGTCAAACATTACACTGAGAGTCCGAACGAAACAAATTTATTTTGGTTTCGTCGTTCCATAAAACATTATGCCAATTTTTCGTAACCCTCGGTACCTTGCCATGAACGATATTGAGCAGCAAACTGTTACCTCATCTGAAATTTTTTTTAAATCAATAGTGGCACTTTTCTTGCAATTAGCCCTGCTAGATTAGCTTCTTGTTACCGCCTATGGACAGGTTTTGGGCTAATAATGTTATTTATTACTGAGCAAATCGCTCTGGATGCATCAAACGGATCCGCTTTGAACAAAAATGATATGCGATGATCTATCGTTGGTTTGGTTTTTCTTGGTCTAACTCGCGTTTCCTTTGTTTTTTTTCCACAACATAGCATTTCTCACCAAATTTACTGATTTTCCTAGTAGTTCGGCGTTGCTTTTGTACCTCGCGCCTTCGTTGCGTAGATTCTTCACAATCTTTCTTTCCTCAAGGATTGCAATGAGTTCTTCTAACCATTCTAGATGTTCTACCAGGAAATAACCCTTTTTTTAGATTCACTATTGAAAATTGATTACAACAAGACCAATTAAACCAATTTCGTTCAAA
>NW_026457246.1:0-1924 GCF_943734635.1 Anopheles cruzii | reverse complement strand
TTTTTTTTCTGTCGTCTTTAAGCAATACTGAGCCACGAAAGGATCGATTGCTAGATTTTCCAGAAAAGCAAATCCTGCCACAAAGAGCCTGCTCGTCTTATGACTTAAGGTACTCGCGGGACAGCCCACGACTACGGTAACGAAAGTAGGAGAATCTTGCATTTCTTCAGAACTCGGTGGATTGCTTCGTTTTGATTGCTTGTTATTCTCGCTCCGGGCCGTCACACACACACGCTGGTGAGGATCAAATCAAAAGAAAACCCCGACCATGTGGCATATTGTGAGGGTAATGTGGCAACCCACTCTTCAGAGAGCTCAGGCCAGAGTGCAGAAGGCCTTATCGACCGCAATCATTCTTATTGCGGATCCCAGAAGGTGACTTCGTGGAATGCGCCCATTTTTAGAAAAGGGAAAACAGCTACAATTCCGTGCTTCATTGTGCGGATTTTGCAAGTTTCCAATTCGATTGCTCAAATTGGCACTTATTGTCCTCATAAAACAGTGCAATAAAGTCAATGAAACAGAATGTACACTGCTGGTCAATGAAATAGGTAACTGTATTTAAGCTGCGTTATTTGATCATTTTTCAAAACCTATTGAATTCACAGGTATTATAATGAAAGCATAAGATAGAAGTACTAAAAATAAGATAAAGATAGTCTAAAATAAGTGAAAAATTCTATGATTTTGCTTATTACAATAGGAAGCAGTTAAAAGTACCTGGTCAATAAAATAGGTAATTCTGCGTGTATGTCAAATTTTAATGAATTTACACGGTTTACTCTTTTTCTATTGTCAAAAATCAATATTTTATTTCAAAATTAGTCAGTACCCAGTATATCCACCGTTGTTTTGGAGCACTTTATGCACTCTTCTTGGCAGCGAATCGACCAAATCCTGACAAGTTTTTACTGGAATGGAATACCATTCCTGCTGCACTTTTTGTCACAATTCATCTTTGTTTGAAAACTATTGTCCAGCTAACTTTTGCTTCAAGGTATTCCACAAGTTTTCAAAATGGTTTAAGTCAGGAGACTGACTTGACCAAGGCGAAACTGACACATTATTGCCATCAAACCACAATTCCATAAGCTATGACGTATGCTTGCGATCGTTTTCTGGTTGAAATATCCATCTCAGTGGCATGATTTCTTCTACGTAAGGCAGCATACACGTCTTCCATAATTGTTTTATACTCGAGAGCATGCATGTTGCTATTTACTCTGAAATAGGGACCTATACCAGATCATGAAAAATATCCCCAAATCATGATACTTCACCCTACATGTTTAAAACATTTTTTTGTAAACCTGGGATGGAATTATTTGCTAGCGGGTCGTCAAACATTACACTGAGAGTCCGAACGAAACAAATTTATTTTGGTTTCGTCGTTCCATAAAACATTATGCCAATTTTTCGTAACCCTCGGTACCTTGCCATGAACGATATTGAGCAGCAAACTGTTACCTCATCTGAAATTTTTTTTAAATCAATAGTGGCACTTTTCTTGCAATTAGCCCTGCTAGATTAGCTTCTTGTTACCGCCTATGGACAGGTTTTGGGCTAATAATGTTATTTATTACTGAGCAAATCGCTCTGGATGCATCAAACGGATCCGCTTTGAACAAAAATGATATGCGATGATCTATCGTTGGTTTGGTTTTTCTTGGTCTAACTCGCGTTTCCTTTGTTTTTTTTCCACAACATAGCATTTCTCACCAAATTTACTGATTTTCCTAGTAGTTCGGCGTTGCTTTTGTACCTCGCGCCTTCGTTGCGTAGATTCTTCACAATCTTTCTTTCCTCAAGGATTGCAATGAGTTCTTCTAACCATTCTAGATGTTCTACCAGGAAATAACCCTTTTTTTAGATTCACTATTGAAAATTGATTACAACAAGACCAATTAAACCAATTTCGTTCAAA
>NW_026457245.1:0-1926 GCF_943734635.1 Anopheles cruzii | reverse complement strand
GAAGCGGTCAGCACGGTGCGTGAGATTTACGCCAACCACAAAATACAAGCCCAGTGCCTTGATAGCGTGTTCTCCGTGCTTGCATACGCGGCCGCACACGACCTCTACTGGGAGGTAAAGATAAACGCACTGCACTTCTGGAGCCTCGTAATGTGTCGCCAGTTCCAGCATCAGGGTATGATTGACGGCACCTTTCCGTCGGTGACGTTCTCAAAGGAGAACAAGAAAATCGTCACGCTTACCGAGCGTGAAATTCAAACGCGGCTAATGAAGGTGTTGAATGAGCTGTCGTTACGGGGCTGCCTCGGTGTGTTGCTCGCTTGCCTCGGCGATGATTGCGACCTGGAAGTGGTGAAGGAAGCGTCAAGCGTAATCGAACGGTTAATGTCGTATCTGAATAAGTATGCGTTTCTCGATTACTATCAGAATCTCTCGTCGGCCCCCGGATCAGGTGGATCGTCGTCCACGACGCCCACATCAGGTTCGCCTGCCAGGAAGTTGGAATCCAGCTCCTCGACGAGTGCTACCGTTAGCTCATCGTATGTTTCCACTACAAGCGTAATGCAAGAAACATCTGCCGAGACAGGAGGAACTACGATCGCAGCGGGTGGAGATACAAAATCACCAGATCAAAGTCTCGAAAGCGCTCCGCGCCGTCGTAACGATGCCGACTATAGTAGTGCCAATCTGGCGTGCCGTACAGCGATTGCGGACGAGATCATCGATTCGATCGTTAATCTCAACGACATGAACCTGTTGTCGGTGACATACAACCCGCACGTCACGGTGGGCGCTCCATCGAGTGGTGACGATTGTGGTTGCGAACCATCATTGCAGCATGCAGATCTGTTTCATCAGTACGCGGCGGTTACTCCGGAGCACTTTTTGCAACGTGTCCGATCGATCGATCTGCCTGCGATGGTGAGCAGTCGGGAGCGCTGGTTGAAGCAAACGGAAAGCTTTGGCTCACTACTGGACGATGTGCTGTTTTCGTACTATGCTGCCGACGTAAATGATGCAGACTGCTACTGAATGGACGTATGTTGACGAATTCAGGGATTTTTCGTTTTTGAGGTAATGCTGTGGCTGTTCTTTGTCTTATTGTGGTTAGTGTACGACAGGCAATGTTACTATATTCCGTTCCATTGAACTTCGTTAAAAGGGCAACGTTTTTTGCTTTTTAGCTATATATTCAAGGAATAATTATTCATAATCAGATATATTTTTGTTGTAAAATAAATTTGAAACCTTTTTGAGTTTTCATGCTATTCTCCACATTCCCTTTTTTTCTCGGTTATCAAAGCATTGTTTGATTATGTATGTTATTTTCTAATTGCTTTTCTTTTCCATTTTTTCAGTCATTCATTTGTCTTTTTTGTCGGAATCAACCATAAGATCACATTCAACGCGATGATGGTAAACGCCTTACCACTTTACGATTCGATATGCCGGAAAACAGCTGGCGACACTGCTGTGAATAATGCTCCTAATGCCGCGCATTTAAAAATTTAATTTCAATCATATTAATTTCCATAAAACCACATCAGCAATAACGATTCGTACTTAAGCTAATCGAATAACAAATATTTGTAAATACTGCGTTGATGCGTTCCGTTGTCGGTCCTTTTGGTAGGTTTATCACATCGCTAGTCGTTGCCATTTTCAGAAGATTGCCCACAAACCCACGTACGAACAAAGCACACTCTGAGTAAAATGTAATACGTTTTTGGCCTCTTAAAAGGTTTTTTTTTATATTTTGCGATTGTTATCATATCGAAACAGTTCCCAGTTTTGCGGAAGAGATATTGCCTGTTTGTTCAACTGGCTAAGATTAAGCATAAAAAACATCATAAGGTGTTGTGAAACTGTTGGATTATCTTGAACAAACCAGATGGGAAAAGAAATAAAATTCAACACGCACTACTC
>NW_026457244.1:0-1926 GCF_943734635.1 Anopheles cruzii | reverse complement strand
CGGATCTGGAAGGTCAAGTGGCAGGGCCGAGTCGGGTCGGAGCGTTCGCCGAACAAGATCCGGATTACATCGCGGACAGAGACGGCGATTTGGAAGAGTGCATCGCCTGAGAAAAGGCACGACATCAGCGAGAGTTGCAGAAGTTAGAGCAGTTGCTAAAGCTTAGATTGCAACATCAGAGGGAGATGGAAGCGTTGGAAGAACGTTTCGCTATAGAGTTCGGGAGAAAGGAGAAAGGGGGATCGCCAACCTACGAGGCAGACCTCTCCGCAAAGCAGATCGCAGCGACAAGACAATGGAGCTTGGGAAACGAACGAAGCAGGAAGAGCGACTGAAGAGTAGAAATGACTCAGAAAAGTCGGTGCGCTTCGAGCGTCATAGAAAATTGGGACACAATAAGGCCGACAAAACATGTGGCAAAACATTGTTCGCGTTAACGGCCGCAACGGCGAATAAAGCGCAGGATTGCTGACCATGTAATTTGACACCGGCGGTATGTAGGCTTGGAACGCCTAACGGAAAGCGCGTATCATCAGCTGATGAATTATTCGAAGTAACGGGCAGAAAATCGGAGCAAAACAACGTTGCTCTGAAGCCAAATGTCACCAAACGTGTATTCAAAGAGTGTAGTTCTCCGAAGGGAGCAAATAGTACACACAGTGTGGCGAATGCCAACACACGGCAGGGGACGAATCGTATAGCGAATATGAATCAGGGGGAGAAAGAGACGCTGTTACGTGCGCCACGCACAGAACGCCACGGCCACTAGGCACCGCAATTTTACAGCGGCTCCCCAGGCGTCACGATGACAGGCCACACCAGGGGATCGCAGGGATCGTGCGGATATGACAGGATCGACCCGGATGACCCCGAAAAGGAGCAGAAGCAAACAGACAGCGAAAGTGAAAGTGCAAAATTAGAAGGAAAAGATAGTGAATGTTTTTTAGCAAAGCAACACAACACAACACGATACAATACACCACGATACCGTATTAATACCATCCGATAGAATAAAACGCACCGACTTCAGAACTGTTACCGGAACCCATTATTCGCGGAGGAGCAGTATCCGTATTAGTATCATCCAACCGAATAAAACGCACCGAGTACACCAAAGCACCGGAACCCATTATTCGCGGAGGAACCGCTTAAAGAACTCACCAGTGACCTTCGTTATTTTTTGTACTCACAGACGCTGAATTCCAACACGAGTCTGATGATAGAACAGACAATGAAGAAGACGGAAACAGCGAACGGTCTCCAAGTGTACCAAACACAAGGCCATGGGTGATCGATTCCGGTGCATCCAGTCACTTGGTCGCAGACCGCAAGTTCCTCACAGAACTTCACAAATGCGAGAGAAAATGGATAACGTTGGCGAACGGCAAACGAGCTCCAGTAGCGGGCCAGGGGAGAGCGACCGTTGTAAGTTACAACGAACATGGACAGCAAAGGGAGGTACAACTGAGTACTATGCTGTATACCCCTAGTTTGGCTATGAACTTAATGTCGATACCGCAACTCACGGCGAAAAGTGCTGAAGTTGTATTTGATAAGCGTGGAGGCCACATTACACGCGGAAACGAAGCGGTGGCATACGCACCACTTATCGACGGATTGTATCGAATGAAACAGAAAAGGCACGAGGTCGTGATGATGATCGGAAATCACCACAATGTAGATCGTGAACACGTCTGGCAGAAACGGCGGGGACATCGCGATAAGAAGGCAACCCGTCTCAACTAGGACGTGCAAAGTTTTCAGGAGGAGAAAACTATTCAGGTGGAAACGCCGAGCTGAGTGAGAAGCTTCGAGCGTCGAAAGCGCTGTTAGCAACATTTCAACGTAATACACGAGATAAATTTGACGGATCTCGAAGCCACGATTACACTATTAACACAATTCGCCTATAGCAATAACAATATG
>NW_026457243.1:0-1927 GCF_943734635.1 Anopheles cruzii | reverse complement strand
TCTTGACCGCTATGGGTTTGGTTACATGTGCGATGCACATGCCACACGACCGATCAACTTTGATTATTTCTGTGATTTTATCGAGGTTTTCGATGACAGGTCTGCCTGGGCGAGGTGCATTTTTAACATCAAAAATATCTGAAACGGGTCGGCGGAAACAAAATTGCACCCAACTAGCTGTTAGAGTATCGGCAGCATAAACATCATGTAAAATTTCAGCGGTCTAGCTTGAATTTTCGCCTCTTTCAAAGAAAAGTTGTAAAATATACCGAATTTTCTCCGCGTTGACCTCCATTGTTAACACCCTGTAACGCACGAACGAATGGAACAAACAATAAACAGTGAAAGCATCTTTTTAAGTGTAAAGTATCAGCTTTTAAACGAGCGTAAGCTTGAAACTTTACGATCGATACTTCACGAGATATCGATCACTAAAAGCATCTATCGTGAAAAACGTCCATTAATTTTTCCCCTGCCTTATATTTATTTGACCATGACATGAAAGATTTAATTTAAGTTATATAACCCATTTTCGTTACGTTTAATTCAGTGGCTTATTTTTCTATGCGTCGATCGACACGCTGCTGTAACTAAACTTCACATATTTCACAATACTGTAAGCATCAGAAAGAGTGGGAGCTGAAAACTTATGACCACAACTGCCAACACACTTTAAACAGAGTAGATTCAAATAACTCGTGAAATTATGAAAAAAAATTAGGTGAAGAAATCATCGATGATCGATGACTTTCACACGATAATGCTTGTTCGCAAACATGATTGATTGTTGAGTGATTTGTCGCAGAAAGGAAAATTTGCGCGTAAGATCATTTTTCTGACAAAACTCACCGGATTTAGTAACATGTGACAGGCCACTAATCTGAACTATTAATATGATGTTATCCTAGGAGATTTACTAGTTGTTGAAGGCGTTTCCAGGTTCAACCACGGCAAAAAGTGTATCGAAGAGATTACTTGGAATAAAGCGAAATATAATTTGAAAGAATAGTCCAACAGAAACCATATTTTGCGTAGTAATAAATCGATAGTGTTAATCGTCACTCTACTTACCACACATTTGCAATTACTTATGTGTGTTGTTGATCGCGTAAGTTGATCCAAAGTCCATCCAAATCCTTCAAGAGTGGCTCGGCATTGGAAAACAAATCCTTCTTAACGAGTGCTGCAGCGCCGTGGAGCGAAGAAAGTGTGCTTTTCGCGGTGCATGAAGTAGTGCTTACTCTACCTTCAAACCCGATTTTTTTTTTTTGAGCGCGTGTTCCAAAGCTACTTCAAGAATGCCTCCATTGTGTCGCGTGGGGAGGGAGGGCCTTCTGAATGGGCCGCTGGCACTTTCTATTATGTGTGCCGGGCCCCTAATCACTGCGAAAATACAACGAGCATCATCATTTGCCACATTATGCCGACGGGCGTTTGGGGGCGAAAATGGCCGCATTGTCCAGCCGCATGGGCCATGGGCTCTCTGCTGCGCCCTATTGTATCGGGGGGGCCGGGGGCGGTGTGAAGTGAAAAGAGAGACACACACACACATGCACACACATGCGCGCGCTCGCCCTGGATAAGCACTGATTTATATTAATGACGTGCCCGGGCCGTCTCCTTGCGGCACAATGGCCGGTGGTGGTTGTTGAGCCACTGCTCAACGTCAACACGGCGCTGCAACTCCACACACACACACACACACGGAGATAGGCGCATTATTCAGTGAAATGAACTACAACTCAACGACATCGGTTCAATCGGCGAGTCACGAAGCCCACAGCATCAACGGCCGGCCGAACGGCGGCAACGGAAGCATGCCTGGCAGCCTGGCAGTCAACAACCGCATAAGTCTTGGCTAAAAGAGGAAAGCGGCCGAGAAAAAAGCACGGGACGAAGGCCCTTACAACTATCAGGCCAAGGCTAT
>NW_026457242.1:678-1928 GCF_943734635.1 Anopheles cruzii | reverse complement strand
CGGAACGCACCTTATGGTGTCACATTGGCGTAGTTCGGTGTTCTATCGTCACCGGCGGATCACCGCAGCCATCCGCGGCACAGCCCGTGACCGATGTCAATCACTGGCCGGGCTGCGTGTCTCACCAGCGCAGCGCAGATTTTCATGTACACGCGGCGGATGTTTCCTTTTTTCCGTTCATTTATTTACGTCCACACTTAACCATGGCGGGCCGGCCGGGACATGGTGCAATAGCCACTGCCATTAAATTGTATTATTTTAAATTTGCATTCTCACAGTGCGAGGTCCTTTTTTGGGCTTCCTTTTTTAAAAATTGCTGCACCAAGGCGATAAATGCACCATCTGCAGTAGCAGCAGCAGCAGAGTGGAGTTTGTATTCCCCTGTTTCTTGTTTTGGGTGGTCACATATTTTTCACTGATCCTCGGCACATTCAGTGTGTGTCTGTGTGCGGCCGATATGTATGTGGGTTTCTTTTTTTAAACCTTCGATACTTTTTTTAAGGCTGAGAATCTATATATATAAAAATCAAGTTGTGTCTGTATGTCCCTTATAGACTCCGAAACTACTGGACCGATTGACTCGAAATTTGGTATACAGGGGTTTTTGGGGCCGGGGAGTGCAATAGTCAAGGTTAGAAACCCCTCACCCCCCTCTTTCTTTGCCCTCCCATACAACTAACTGTTAAAAACATCAATTACTCCACAAGTTATGGATCGAATTTCATCAAAACTTGCACAGTGGTTGCTGGTCACCTGAGAAACCATGTGACGAAATTTGGTCGTTGCAGGACGAGGGGAAGGGGGGGTCCCCATACAACCCCAATCCTTAAAATACGTCCTAGGGCAATATGGGTATCGTTTCTTAGGTTTTGGTGGTCTCTAAATCGATTGGTTTCCCTTAAAAGCCTTTTCCTTCCTTCTTCCACCTACCACCACCCCTCATTCCATCCATCTTGAAGTAGTGTGATGTTGGGGGGGAACTGCATAGTTTGCGTTTAATTTTTAAAGAAGGTGAGAAAGAGAGGAAGAGAGAGAGATAGAGAGGGAGAGATAGAGAGGGAGTGAGAGAGAGTGAGAGAGAGGGAGCGCGAGATAGATAGAGAGAGAGGGGGGAGGGAGAGGGAGAAAGAGAGAGAAAGAGAGAAAGAGATAGAGAGATAGATAGATAGAGAGAGAGAGATACAGAAAGAGATAGAGAGAAAGAGAGAGATAGATAGATAGATAGAGAGAGAGAGATACAGAAAAAGAGA
>NW_026457242.1:0-578 GCF_943734635.1 Anopheles cruzii | reverse complement strand
GGGAGGGAGAGAGAGAGAGATAGCAACGGACTGGGGGGCTCCCATGCAAACGTAACATAAAATTCAGCATAATTCGGGTTGTTTTCGAACAAATCGAACCTAATTCTGCAGGTGGGAGTTTTTGGGAAGGGGACATGTTCTGGTGATTTTTTGAAACCCTTCGCCACTTTACAAAGGGGTGGCTCCCATACAAAATTAGGGTAAATTGCAGCAAAATTCGAAAAGTGTTCAAACAATTTGAGTCAAATTTAGCAGGTGCGAGTTTTGCCATGTATATCCAACGTTAAGCGGGAAGGAAAGCTAATCGGATACATCACCGGGAAGCCCTTTCATTCGGAACAGAGTAACGGGAGGAGGAAAGAGAAACTGAACAAATACGTCACCGGGAAGCCCGATCGTCTGAAAAGTAGAAGTAACGGGAAATGCAAAGGGAAGCTGATCGGATACGTCACCAGGAAGTCCGTTAAAACGTCGGATAATCGAGAAATGAGGATGAAATGAGGCGTGGCAACGCGCGCCGGGATCAGCTAGTAATTGATAAAGTTTGCGCGTGTTCTGCTCCAACATGTTCACGGGCG
>NW_026457241.1:0-1929 GCF_943734635.1 Anopheles cruzii | reverse complement strand
GAAGCGGTCAGCACGGTGCGTGAGATTTACGCCAACCACAAAATACAAGCCCAGTGCCTTGATAGCGTGTTCTCCGTGCTTGCATACGCGGCCGCACACGACCTCTACTGGGAGGTAAAGATAAACGCACTGCACTTCTGGAGCCTCGTAATGTGTCGCCAGTTCCAGCATCAGGGTATGATTGACGGCACCTTTCCGTCGGTGACGTTCTCAAAGGAGAACAAGAAAATCGTCACGCTTACCGAGCGTGAAATTCAAACGCGGCTAATGAAGGTGTTGAATGAGCTGTCGTTACGGGGCTGCCTCGGTGTGTTGCTCGCTTGCCTCGGCGATGATTGCGACCTGGAAGTGGTGAAGGAAGCGTCAAGCGTTATCGAACGGTTAATGTCGTATCTGAATAAGTATGCGTTTCTCGATTACTATCAGAATCTCTCGTCGACCCCCGGATCAGGTGGATCGTCGTCCACGACGCCCACATCAGGTTCGCCTGCCAGGAAGTTGGAATCCAGCTCCTCGACGAGTGCTACCGTTAGCTCATCGAATGTTTCCACTACAAGCGTAATGCAAGAAACATCTGCCGAGACAGGAGGAACTACGATCGCAGCGGGTGGAGATACAAAATCACCAGATCAAAGTCTCGAAAGCGCTCCGCGCCGTCGTAACGATGCCGACTATAGTAGTGCCAATCTGGCGTGCCGTACAGCGATTGCGGACGAGATCATCGATTCGATCGTTAATCTCAACGACATGAACCTGTTGTCGGTGACATACAACCCGCACGTCACGGTGGGCGCTCCATCGAGTGGTGACGATTGTGGTTGCGAACCATCATTGCAGCATGCAGATCTGTTTCATCAGTACGCGGCGGTTACTCCGGAGCACTTTTTGCAACGTGTCCGATCGATCGATCTGGCTGCGATGGTGAGCAGTCGGGAGGGCTGGTTGAAGCAAACGGAAAGCTTTGGCTCACTACTGGACGATGTGCTATTTTCGTACTATGCTGCCGACGTAAATGATGCAGACTGCTACTGAATGGACGTATATTGGCGAATTCAGGGATTTTTCGTTTTTGAGGTAATGCTGTGGCTGTTCTTTGTCTTATTGTGGTTAGTGTACGACAGGCAATTTTACTATATTCCGTTCCATTGAACTTCGTTAAGCGGGCAACGTTTTTTGCTTTTTAGCTACCCTACATTCAAGGAATGATTATTCATAATCAGATATATTTTTGTTGTAAAATAAATTTGAAACCTTTTTGAGTTTTCACGCTATTTCTCCACATTCCTTTTTTTCTCGGTTATTAAAGCGTTGTTTAATTTTGTATTTCATTTTCTAATTGCTTTTCTTTTCCATTTTTTCAGTCATTCATTTGTCTTTTTTGTCGGAATCAACCATAAGATCACATTCAACGCGATGATGGTAAACGCCTTACCACTTTACGATTCGATATGCCGGAAAACAGCTGGCGACACTGCTGTGAATAATGCTCCTAATGCCACGCATTTAAAAGTTGATTTTCAATCATATTAATTTCCATAAAACCACATCAGCAATAACGATTCGTACTTAAGCTAATCGAATAACAAATATTTGTAAATACTACGTTGATGCGTTCCGTTGTCGGTCCTTTTGGTAGGTTTATCACATCGCTAGTCGTTGCCATTTTCAGAAGATTGCCCACTAACCCACGTACGAACAAAGCACACTCTGAGTAAAATGTAATACGTGTTTGGCCTCTTAAAAGGTTTTTTTTTATATTTTGCGATTGTTATCATATCGAAACAGTTCCCAGTTTTGCGGAAGAGATATTGCCTGTTTGTTCAACTGGCTAAGATTAAGCATAAAAAACATCATAAGGTGTTGTGAAACTGTTGGATTATCTTGAACAAACCAGATGGGAAAAGAAATAAAATTCAACACGCACTACTC
>NW_026457240.1:0-1929 GCF_943734635.1 Anopheles cruzii | reverse complement strand
TATGTCTGAAGCGCTGTGCAGCTCGCCCCAGTCAGTGCTGGCTATGATGTCGCTTAAGAGTGTGTAATCACAGCGGCGGAAGTCAAGCCTAGTTGAAGTGCGGTCAGTTACACTAGTCGAAGATTGGTTGCTGGAACTGCTAGCACGAGCGTCCAGGGCACAGAAGAGCGGAGGATGATGGTTGTCTATCGGCAACAAAGGATCGGGTGCAGCGTAAACGTTGATGAATGGTCCAAGCGACTCACTCACGAGAACTAAGTCGAGTAGCTTTCCATTGCCATTGGTAACATTATTCATCTGAAATAGCCCACTGCTGTTGAAACTATCAGCAAATAACTTATGCGCGCAAGTGCTAGCCGTTGGTACATAGTGATTGAGTAGATCATGAGTTGTTGCCATGTTCCAAATGAGCGCTGGTTGGATAAAATCGCCGATAAGCAGTATTTTCCGGTTACCTCCACTGCGAACAGTAAGGTCACTTAGTGTATCAAACATTGAGGACAACACGGTGGCATTGGAGCTCAGGCTGGGCGAAATGTAGACGGCACCAATCCAGAGCGGCGTTCCTAAATCCACGCGCACCCACACATGCTCGAGATTATCGGTGCCTGCTCTCACCGCAGATGAGTGAATGCCCGACCTGACTGCGATTAACACGCCTCCACCACGTCTATGCACACTAGTACGGGGATTCCGATCGCAACGGTAAACCGTGTGGGAATCGCTGCTGAACAGGGCCGTCGGGATATCATCGTCCAGCCAGGTTTCCGTCAGTATTATGATATCCGCGTCGGACTCGGTAAGAGCCAACCGCAAGCTACGGATTTTCGTTTTGAGCCCTCTCACGTTTTGGTAATAAATGATCGCGGAGCGGAGCGGAGCGGTAGATGAAGTGCGTGTGTTGAGTCAGTCGTGAGTAGCGCGATCATCAGGCAGATTTATATCGTCATAAGTATTCGAGGCGCTGTCCGGACGGGGCCTTTTGCACCGATTGGTGGGCGAGCCGAACGATCGGTTACCAAAACGTAGTGCCATAGCAGAGAAACGGGGCGGCGTCAACGATTTTGCCATGGAACTCAGGTTGGTGAAACACATCTGATCCGGGACGGGAGATGACGTCAACCCGGACGCAGGTATGTTGGGCCGGGGCTTGCTAACAAACTCACGGAAGCTGACACCAGCTGGCCACGTCGCCGGATCGAGTGCTTTTTCCCTCAAGGCCGGAGGTAAGCCGACCTTGAAAGAGAGAAACGAGACAGATGCGATGTCACGGTCTCTCGCAAGCAGCCTCCTGATAACAACATCCGTGTCACCAACACACTGACACACCATGTCAGAAACCTGCTCGTCGGTAGTGTCCGTCGACAGACGCGAAATGAAGAGCCACAGCCTGGGTTGGGGTGCAGGGACAGTCTTAATTAGTTGCTTCGGCGCAGTGCCGACGACAAGCGGAGGCTTAAGTGAAGCCGCGGTGGCTTCGTGGCGGCGGTCAGGCAACGTGCGTTCCTTGGTCACGGCAGCGTATGAGGTGTCGGTTGTCGCACCGGCATGCAAGGCACCAGTACGGCGATCGGCGACGGCAACAGGAGAGCGAGACGACTCTACCAGGCGAGAGAACCGGCGATCGAACTCAGCCAGAATGTCGCTCTTCAACCGATCAAACATGGGGTCCAACCCACGCAGAACAACACTCTTCATCCGCATGGCGCCGTCCTCCAGCATGACCGAGCAGCTGGGGCAAACCCACAACAGCTGCGGGTTGCGGAACAGCTCCTTGCGGCATGTCTGCGGCAATCCCAGGCACTTGCCGTGAAACGCGTCGTTGCAGAATCCGGCACAACGGTACGCGACATCGTCCGCGCCAAGGGTTCCACGGCACGCAGAACAGGTATTAGTCGTAGTGATGTCCGTGGTATCAGTCATGGCGAT
>NW_026457239.1:0-1930 GCF_943734635.1 Anopheles cruzii | reverse complement strand
CGCTTAAATAAACGAGTGCAATTAAAATGGACTCTTCGGCATTGATTAAGCAAGAGGATGGTGTTGAGTAAGTTAGTGTTCAATAGTGATTAATAGGTATGATAGCGAATTATTTTTCAGAAGCGCAAAAATATGTAGACGGTGTATGTCCACTGGTGATGCTTTGGAAGCTCTAGCGCGCGACGAATCCGGACAGTTTACCGGTCTGCAGGTAGCAAAAATTGTAGCAACAGACTTCGCTCGTTGTTCTACAAAAAACCTATATCTGGTCTATGATACACATGTTTTACTCTTTATATTCTTACAGATTAAGTTCGAACCTGGAATTCCGTCGCATTTTTGTACGATGTGTGGATGGCGTTTGAAAAACCATCTTGACCACTCCGCCGAACAAATGGTTGGCACGGAATTGTCAATTAAAACTGAAGTTACCGCACCGGATCCAGCGAAGGATTTGCACAAGAAGTGTTTTGCTGTTCATCAAGCGAACATGACATATGAATGTTGCGGTGAAATACCTGATGATTTATTCGAGGCAGAAGAAAACCCAATTGCAATCAAATCAGAGGACGAAGAGGTCGATGAGCAGCATCAGCTGCAACCAACGAATGATGTTCTGGATCATGAGCAGGATAACCAAAAAACAAATCCTTTGTTATCGATCGGTCAGAATCAAAAAGATCATCCTGTGGCCGTGGCTGATAATACGTCTGTTGATGATTCAGCAGCAGAATCAATTCGAAACGTCTTGGGTCCCGGAACCCGGAACGTTCATAGTAAAAGCCATCCCAAAAACCAGAAGCACCACTGCCCTTATTGTTCGGCAACATATCCTGTTTTAAGCCTGCTGAAGGTACACATCCGCACTCACACTGGCGAAAAACCATACCAATGTAAAATCTGTGACAAAGCGTTCACGACATCGAGTAATCTGACAGCACATTCGAGAATTCACAATAAGGACCAACTGCATCAGTGTCCTCATTGTTCATCAAGGTTCGCAAGGCCATCTAACCTCAAGCTCCATATTCGCACTCATACTGGCGAAAAGCCATACCAGTGTAAAATCTGTGACAAAGCGTTCAGCCAATCAAGCAATCTGGCAAAACATTTGGCAATTCATAATAACGACCTACAGCATCAGTGTCCGTATTGTTCATCAAAGTTCGCACAGTCATCTAGCCTAAAGAACCATATCCGCACTCACACCGGCGAAAAGCCATACCAGTGTACAGTCTGTGACAAAGCGTTCAAGCAATCAAGCTATCTGGCAGTACATTCGAAAATTCACAATAAGGACCAACAGCAGCAGTGTCCTCATTGTTCATCAAAATTCGCGCAAGTTTACAAATTGAAAATCCATATTCGCACTCACATTGGCGAAAAGCCATACAAGTGTAAAGTCTGTGACAAAGCTTTCCATTCATCCAGCATTCTGGTAGAGCATTCTAAAATTCACAATAAGGACCAACATCATCATTGTCCTCATTGTTCTTCAATGTTCGCGCGATTATCTAGTCTAGAGATTCATATCCGCACTCACACCGGCGAAAAGCCATACAGGTGTAAAGTCTGTGACAAAGCCTTCCATTCATCAGGAAATCTGTCAGTACATTCGAAAATTCACAATAAGGACCAACATCATCATCAGTGTCCTCATTGTTCCTCTAGGTTCACACAGTCAACTAACCTAAAGAATCATATCCGCACTCACACTGGCGAAAGGCCATACAAGTGTAAAGTCTGTGACAAAGCGTACAGATCACCGAATGGTCTAGCATATCACTCCAAAACTCACAAGAAAGATGAAACCCATTAATTCTTTCGTTGTTCATTCAAGTTTGGGTTGGAATAAGTTTGAATTTTGTATCTTAGAATACTAAAATGTATGAATTCGGCGATAGCAGTTAGCATAATTTCACAAACAGCA
>NW_026457238.1:0-1931 GCF_943734635.1 Anopheles cruzii | reverse complement strand
CGCGCAGCAGTGGAAAGTTGTGGTAATGATACCGCCTTCCCTGGTTCCCTGGTGCCTCGTAATTGATTGGCTGCCTTTTTTGAGGTTAGTTGAGGTTATGTGTACGGAGTGCGAATGCGAAAAGAGCATGGTGGGAAAGCGCGAAGGTCCTAACGGTTGAAGAGGGCTACTTTTCTACCCTGAAAGGCCTCAAAATAACTGTTTGCGGACACAACACAATAAAGGCTGGCAAAGATTTCTCCTCAAATGATGATGTTGTTGAGAGTTATGAAATACGATCTGACGCGCCGGCAACCGCTGGCGAGGTTAATAGGTAACGCGCAGCGCGCGCATATGGAGGAAAATAATAATATTTCTGCTCGCTTTCTCGACGGCGCGCTTAATTGTAGATCGGGCGCCCGACCAGGATAAGAGCAGAGCCCCTTGCAGGGGTTTCTTTGCAAACGATGCGAGGAAAGTGAAACCCCCTACCCGTTGTTGACAGGGTTCGTTCGTTCGTGCACTCGTCTCAGGACGAGATCCTCATCAGTTGGCGAGGGCACAGACAGCGGCCGACGAATGGCGAAGACCGATCAGGGGGCTTTTTTAAGGGTCGGGCGTTTTATTGTAACGGGCGCGCTCGATGCTTACGACCAGCTTTATGCGAAGCATCTCGTGATGCCCGAACGACGATCCCTCGAAGGTTGACGATTGGAGGAGTGTCGCCAGTTTAAGTGTCGTTTTATAGGCACCTTTTTTCTCACCTCTGTCTCTCTTGGGACGGGTTTCACTTGTCGCTTGGTTTTGCATTTCGCCTGCCCAAACACGGGAGATGAACAGTAAATAGATAGATAACATGGCGTTCCCTGATCACGCGACTCCGAGCGAAGGGCTCGGAATGGAGCGTCAACGAAACATGCATACATTATGCAATTGCTTTATGATTTGATTATGCGCGCTCGCCTCATAATGAGCCACGTCTGCGCATGCAAGTGTTACATCCGCCTTCGCGGCCGTCGTCCGGTGTCCGCTGATCGTCTCAGAAGATACGCCGCCATCGTTGGTTGTGGATCGCGCACATTTACGATCCTAATGAAACGCATCATGCTGTAGCCCGCAAAAGTGAAAGCAAATAAGAACTGATCTGTGGGAAGACTGCTTTTTCTGTGACCGCTCCTCCCGTCCGGTAAGGTCCTGCCCTGTGGGGCGCAGTAAACGAAGTAAACGAAGGGCTTATTAAATCCGTTTAGCGGTAACGCGCAATGTAGTAAATCGCTAGCCCACGTCACACTGTGCGCGAACGTTGAGTTTTTACGAACGTAACTTGCTCGCTTTTTATGAGCCTTAAATTAAACGTTATGGGCCGTGGTCGGGAATTACACAAATTAGTTGCAATAATCCGTAGCTTATGATTGTGCGCAAGAGGGTAACGAACAAAAAAAAAACATTCAACTTTACTATCTGATGATCTCATCTCGGAGATGAAAAACCGGGCGCCCCGTTGTTGTTTCTGGGCGAAGTTGTATTTATTTTGCGGAACGCGGTTGTATTAACTTACAAACGCCATAATGGGTCGTAAGGCGGACCGAAATCGGAAGCCATCTTCGCCCTTGTTCGCCTTCCTGCGAAGAGCTCGGATCGCTCGGGGCCTATGAAGCCATTACCCGAGTGACTAATGCGATAGTTAGACGTCAGTCGTCCGCTTCTGTGTGCTGCAACACACTAACTTATGCCGCACTAATGAAGTTCCTCACGGTTCCTCCGAAAGCCGACACCCGGCCACGGCTCGATGCACAGGAGAGACTCCGACTCATCCTAAGCCGTTCGTCCTCTAATCAACTTCGGTTCGCGGCTTGCCGGTTTCCATCAATTCCTAGATTCCGTTCGGTGTTGTAGTCCATCTCAGTGTCATGTTGCTTCGTTATAAAACGACTGGAGGACTTTCGTTTACC
>NW_026457237.1:0-1931 GCF_943734635.1 Anopheles cruzii | reverse complement strand
AGAAGTAGGAATAAACAGTTTGTATTTGGAACTCATAATTATATATCTGTCATATGTATTAGGAAGCTTCACCGACTGCTTTGGGAGGGTTTCACCCGGTCTCGGACGGGTCGGGAATCTGTCGGTGGCAGCTGTACGGGTACGGGACGGTACCGCTCCAACGATCCCCGGAAGCCGCCCCAGAAAACGAGTAATCCAAGGAGGAGGCGAACTCGGCGAAAGTAACAACACACCAGCACACCTTGGGCCAAAAATTGGGGCCATCGATGGAAAGGTCAGCGAATCCTCGACATGGTCAAGATTTGCGCGTCGTCGTCTTGGTCGTCACCGTGACCGGACAGCTGGTACCGTTGGGGATTCTTCGAAACTCTTCTGTCTTCTGTCCATCGCGAAGATTGAAACCGTCCCGTCCCCGTCGGATCCGAATGCTCGGATGATAAATCCCACCGGGCCCAGATGTCCGAATCAGGGCACTAGGGCGAGGTCTAGGACGAGCGGCAAACAGTTTCGCTTCGTTAACGGTTACACCATCTGCTCGGGACCGTTGGGAGAATGGTGGCTGCCAGCCGAGCATGAAGCCGAAAAGAGATTTCCCATCTACCGCCGACCGAGAAATTCGGTTTGCGGAACCGAGTGTCCCATTGAGGAGCAGCTGGTCGATCGGGAGATGGAGCCCGATTTTATGGGGACACTTTTCGCCGGATCCTCGGAATATTTTAAATAGTTCGTCAAGGTTAAACGTGGTGGCATGGTATGATTTTTGGAAACCATGGATGTGCTATTGGAGCCCAGCCATTGAAAGCCTTCGCCAATCCCGCTCAATTCGACTAGAAGAAATCCAATTTTTGTAACGTCTCTTCGGTGCCCCAACCCCGAGCCAATTACCAGGAATGTGTCAACACGCCGTAGATAAGCAGCTTTTGGGTGCGACGGGCCTCCCATTGCTTCGGCATACTTTCGCGGAAACCCCGAAAGCTGCCATTCTCGAGGGAGAAGCTGGTTTTTGACAGGTTGAGATCACCGTTCACGGGCCATGTTCTCGAAACGAGGAGCATTCGTTTTATTTTTTTGTATCATTCGAGGCCGTATAATAAGTCAATTCCCTTTGGCCGGGAGGTGTCGTCGGCGGGGGACGGCCCGGGTCCTTTTGCAAGCGACGTCATTTTTCATCGTCCCAGAAGCAGCTTTATCATCCATTTTGACAACTCACGCCACACGCAGAACATAACTGATGGATCGAAAGTGCGCGCGACAAGAATCTGGGTTTTGTTTGGACTTCCTTGATTCGTTTCGAATTTGAATTTGATTTTTCTACCAATTGGCCATGTGACGAGTCGATAGATCGTTCAGCCATGCAGCGTGGTGAAGTATTCATCGTGTTTCAATTATTTTCCGATCCCTCGCTTTGCCATCACGACGGTGGGATGCACAATATTGTTTGTCTCGCGCCATGGGGCCAAAATGTTGTCAAAATAGCTTGTTTTATCTTCAACGCGAAACACCAGCGCAAGTGTCAACTTGGTGACAAACGAGAAAAATATGCAAATTACCGAATGAAAAAATGGGTTATTCAGCAATGGAATGGACAAAAATTGATAGGTATGCACAGCATACGCCATACGAATTATCCACTTTCGGTGTACTCAATGTAATTGTAAATTCAATCTGATGGAACAGCGCAGGAGAAATGAAACCTGCAGATAACAGATGCGTCCGCAGTGCGTAACCATATTTTTAAATTATTTGCATGCGCCCACAGCTAGGTCGTGTTACGCCACCCGGTACATCTGGGTGACGGGTAGGTTTAATGTCCTTTTATATTGCATTCCTTAGCTCAAATAAAATCACAAAAGTTAAATCGTTTGATAAAAAGACAGAAAAGCTGCCGGATGGAAGGTTTAATAGAAACTTATTGTGACGATACAACAAAC
>NW_026457236.1:0-1933 GCF_943734635.1 Anopheles cruzii | reverse complement strand
ACGGCTCGGGGGCCGGGAACACACAATGCACTTATCACGTCACCTCGTACCGCCCCACCCAGGGGAAAACTGCAGCTGGGCGGTGGTCATCGGCCTGCGTTGAACCATGCAAGGACCTCCGGTAGGACATGAGAAACGGCTCGACGTACGGTGTACGAGGAAAGCTTGTCGCAAAACGGCGAACCCACCCCGTGAATCGGACAGAATGGCGTCAACAATTGTTTGATTAAATAAACGCTCGTTCGAGAGCGTCTCTCGGAGCCGGGAAAGCTCTTAGCCGAGATTGGTCCACTTGGGCCGCTGGCGAAAAGCGAAAGAAAATTGTTGATAATTAATTGCGTAAACGGAGACAGACGTGTTTAATGGTGGCGATAATTGATTGCCCGGAGCGCCCGGCCACACGAACGAACACGAACGATGAATAACGTTGTCCACGTGCTCGCATCGCGTGGCCTGCTATGTTTATGGCCACACTAAGTGAGTGCCTTATTTACGTGAAATTTAAGCGATTAACTTGTTCCCGAACGAATTCCGAATGTGCAGATCGGCGTGTAAAAATGCTTCAACTCGAATTATCACCAATAGTTGGTTATTTATTTGATTTTCTTTCTCCAACAGCAAACAAAAGCTACGCTGCGGCATCCATTACGTTTAATTTACTGTACACTACTGTTCATGCTGCACATAAATAATAACTATCTGGCCCTCGTTTTCGTCTCCGACGGTGGCGTCCGGTTAATGAATCCACATCGATGGAGACGCCCGGTCGCTATGAAGGGCAGCAGTAAATTATCGCTCACCCGTGGCGTTTTTCATCTCGGACCCAGCGCGCTCGGACAAACGTAATGGCGACGAGTCGAACGAGAAAAAAACTTTAATGCAGCAAAATGTAAAGAAAATCCCCGAGACAGTCGGGGGAGCGAAAATGATTTTCTTGCAGTAGCTTCTCCAGCAGACAATTCGTTTCACTTCAATCCTCGGGCATGGCGTTTTCGCATGGCCGGCGAAAACAATTTACCAATTGCCAGGCTTCACACTTCAACAAACGGTTCCGGCTGGCTGGGTTTCAAGGGAACGAGTTTTGCAGCGTACCGGATCCGGGCTCCGGAAGCGGAAATAGTGGCAATAATTTTCTGTTTATTGTCCAAACCAACGGCCCCCAGGTCGGGTACCTTGAGCCTTCAGGACCGGGATCACCGGCTCCTTTACAGTAGATAAACACATCCTGCCGAGCAGCGGCTCCTCGAGAAGAGGGAAGAAAATAGGCACAACCGGGAAGACCCCTCGTGCAGAGCACGATTGCTGAGCGAAACGTGTGGAAGTAGTTTTGGGCCGTATTATCTGACGTCTGCGTCCATTGGTGGGGACCACGGACCTGACGATTTCGATAAGACAGACAACGTCGAAAGCTGGCCGGCCTTCGACAGAAAGACAGTGCGATACCCATCCCCGACGAGACCGTCGAGGGATTAAAATAAAACTGACCGCCTATTAGAGTCCGACCCGAGGCGGCGGCGTCAGAAAAATCGGACATGTTCAACCCGTTCCCTAGCGCCCGATTGGCGTCTCGAGGGTCTATTTCTGGCGTGCAGCAATCAATCATATCGATTGCTAGCGCATCGGCCGCTTCCTGACGTCACTCTAGTCCAGATAATGCTCCATGACGACGGGAGCCGACTCGAGGAGCTTCCGTTGTCGGTGCTGGGCCCGGCCAAATGCTGCAGCACATATTTTGCACTTTTTGAAGTTAATTTCCGGTCTAGCCCCTCTCGGAGGCAGCAGTCCTACCGACTCTCGTTCCTTTCTTTATCTCACGTGCTGCTTTGTCACTGTTCGGCAGATCAAACGTGTGTTAACGACGAACCTTCGCAGCGGCCAATGGCCACTGGGTGTCACACTTTATGATTTAATTTTATTCATAATACGATGATCA
>NW_026457235.1:0-1933 GCF_943734635.1 Anopheles cruzii | reverse complement strand
AAAAAAAACATATTTTCAGAAAAGAGTTAACAGCAGGGCTACGGTGTTTTACGTGTTTCTTTCGCGCTTAAATTATCATTTCGTTGGTGTAATTTGTAATTAATTTTTGTTTTCGTTCTTCCATTTTACCCACAGAATTATGCAGTTCAGACAACTTACCGGAGGTGGAAATTTTTTCCCTACTCGAGGAGCAGATCCCGCGCTACAAGATCCGGGCGGACACGACAACTACGTTCGGCGGTTACGAGAATCAGGACTGGTTTGTGCAGTATCCGGCCCTTCCAATCCCGACCGAGGGTCTCGGGCTGACGACGGATCAGACACGGGAAGCACTTAACTATTTCCGTAAGTAAATAACATCTATTTTGTTCGCACAACAATTATTTCACATTCTGAGACTCACTGTTGCGGACTCCCCGTTTTGGTTCTGGACGCAAACCCAAACCGGTGTGAGCCCTCTGTGAGCCATCGGAGGAACTATGGGCACCAAGGTTCACCCATTTACCGCGCGGTGGCGCTGTAAACCGGCTATGTTGGGCTTTTCCGTTGCGATATCGTTGTTCAACGGTCGTTTTGGCATTTTATTTCTGCCCGTGTGTGTGGGTCGTAGTACATCGCTGATAGCGTCAGCAGTAAAAATAAGTAATAAATAGTCTGGCTCTCGATGGCGCTAAGAAGCGTGCTGTAGACATTATTGGATGGCACCGAAGGTAAGTTTGTATGTGTTTATTTATCTTATCAGTTTGAACTTTGTCGAGAAGTTTGCGTTGTGTCGCTTCCTATCAGGAAATTGGCGACTACGTTTCCGATAAGTGAAGGTGTAGCGACAGGGTTAATTTCGCACAAGAACCAAACAAATTTAAAAAGATTTAAAAAATCAACAAAACTTCTGTAGTCTATAATTTTCTACTATAGTGTTAACTACAGTTCAATCTTTTAGTCAGTTTTACTCTTCTCCAAATGGACTATCGTTTTTGTAGGTTAATGAAAAATGTCATGCCATTCATTTTGCGGTAACCTCTCAAGGCGAATCTTCAAATATAATTAAACACGGCTCTGAAATGGCATCCTTTTGCAACCCGAACGACTTCTCACAGGGTGGATAGAAAAGTGGTAGTAAAAAAGAAGTCGTTGTGGCCAGCGTCATCAAAATCGACAGTTGCGGTGGCCCTAATGTGCGACACTTCGCACGTTGTTACTGAAATCGATTAAGAAATGGAGCTCGCAGTTCTGCTTGGGGTGCACTTTTCTGTGCCACCGCTTTTACGCTAAACCCCTGGCCTGCCGCGGTCGGTCATCGGTCAAACGACGAAGCATAGTGACGGAGTGATGAGGTTTTTCGGGAAAAAATGGGAAATTAATTTACTCCGTGGGAACATTGAACTCGTCGCTGTCGCCGTTGCCGGTGTCGTCTGCGTGGTGGGGAGTCGTAAATCATATTATCGCTTGAAAGAGTGACCCTTTTTCGGGGGTTTGAGAACTATGCTGCTCCGTTGCGGCGAAGGAGACTAAATTGGTCGATTACGATAATTCCGGTGCTGCTAATGTTGCGAGTTACACAAGAGACCACCGTAATGGTGCCGGCATACGACAACGAGTATGTGACCTTCGCCATGTAAAATGTGACCTGTCGTCGTTGTCTTTTAAGAAGGCTTTTTTAAGCCTTCTTAAACGACAACAAGGTTCAAGGTTTTTTCCTGTAGAAGAAGAAAATCTGTGAAAAAAAATATGTACATCAGATTAAGGGCTTCTCAAAGAAACCCGTGCGAGTGCTTTCAAATGACTCGATTTCAGTGACCCACTGAATCCACTTTCGCACGGGAAATAAAATTAATGATGATTTCAGCTCGGATTGTAAAACTCGACGGCTCCAATCATTTAGTGTAATTTTCTGCAAGTTTAACTTTCACGGTCATAGTTTTTATATCATGCC
>NW_026457234.1:0-1933 GCF_943734635.1 Anopheles cruzii | reverse complement strand
ACGGCTCGGGGGCCGGGAACACACAATGCACTTATCACGTCACCTCGTACCGCCCCACCCAGGGGAAAACTGCAGCTGGGCGGTGGTCATCGGCCTGCGTTGAACCATGCAAGGACCTCCGGTAGGACATGAGAAACGGCTCGACGTACGGTGTACGAGGAAAGCTTGTCGCAAAACGGCGAACCCACCCCGTGAATCGGACAGAATGGCGTCAACAATTGTTTGATTAAATAAACGCTCGTTCGAGAGCGTCTCTCGGAGCCGGGAAAGCTCTTAGCCGAGATTGGTCCACTTGGGCCGCTGGCGAAAAGCGAAAGAAAATTGTTGATAATTAATTGCGTAAACGGAGACAGACGTGTTTAATGGTGGCGATAATTGATTGCCCGGAGCGCCCGGCCACACGAACGAACACGAACGATGAATAACGTTGTCCACGTGCTCGCATCGCGTGGCCTGCTATGTTTATGGCCACACTAAGTGAGTGCCTTATTTACGTGAAATTTAAGCGATTAACTTGTTCCCGAACGAATTCCGAATGTGCAGATCGGCGTGTAAAAATGCTTCAACTCGAATTATCACCAATAGTTGGTTATTTATTTGATTTTCTTTCTCCAACAGCAAACAAAAGCTACGCTGCGGCATCCATTACGTTTAATTTACTGTACACTACTGTTCATGCTGCACATAAATAATAACTATCTGGCCCTCGTTTTCGTCTCCGACGGTGGCGTCCGGTTAATGAATCCACATCGATGGAGACGCCCGGTCGCTATGAAGGGCAGCAGTAAATTATCGCTCACCCGTGGCGTTTTTCATCTCGGACCCAGCGCGCTCGGACAAACGTAATGGCGACGAGTCGAACGAGAAAAAAACTTTAATGCAGCAAAATGTAAAGAAAATCCCCGAGACAGTCGGGGGAGCGAAAATGATTTTCTTGCAGTAGCTTCTCCAGCAGACAATTCGTTTCACTTCAATCCTCGGGCATGGCGTTTTCGCATGGCCGGCGAAAACAATTTACCAATTGCCAGGCTTCACACTTCAACAAACGGTTCCGGCTGGCTGGGTTTCAAGGGAACGAGTTTTGCAGCGTACCGGATCCGGGCTCCGGAAGCGGAAATAGTGGCAATAATTTTCTGTTTATTGTCCAAACCAACGGCCCCCAGGTCGGGTACCTTGAGCCTTCAGGACCGGGATCACCGGCTCCTTTACAGTAGATAAACACATCCTGCCGAGCAGCGGCTCCTCGAGAAGAGGGAAGAAAATAGGCACAACCGGGAAGACCCCTCGTGCAGAGCACGATTGCTGAGCGAAACGTGTGGAAGTAGTTTTGGGCCGTATTATCTGACGTCTGCGTCCATTGGTGGGGACCACGGACCTGACGATTTCGATAAGACAGACAACGTCGAAAGCTGGCCGGCCTTCGACAGAAAGACAGTGCGATACCCATCCCCGACGAGACCGTCGAGGGATTAAAATAAAACTGACCGCCTATTAGAGTCCGACCCGAGGCGGCGGCGTCAGAAAAATCGGACATGTTCAACCCGTTCCCTAGCGCCCGATTGGCGTCTCGAGGGTCTATTTCTGGCGTGCAGCAATCAATCATATCGATTGCTAGCGCATCGGCCGCTTCCTGACGTCACTCTAGTCCAGATAATGCTCCATGACGACGGGAGCCGACTCGAGGAGCTTCCGTTGTCGGTGCTGGGCCCGGCCAAATGCTGCAGCACATATTTTGCACTTTTTGAAGTTAATTTCCGGTCTAGCCCCTCTCGGAGGCAGCAGTCCTACCGACTCTCGTTCCTTTCTTTATCTCACGTGCTGCTTTGTCACTGTTCGGCAGATCAAACGTGTGTTAACGACGAACCTTCGCAGCGGCCAATGGCCACTGGGTGTCACACTTTATGATTTAATTTTATTCATAATACGATGATCA
>NW_026457233.1:0-1936 GCF_943734635.1 Anopheles cruzii | reverse complement strand
GTCTGTTTCTTTTTTCTTCAACTCAACCAGTTGCAGTTCGCAACAGTAGTAGCTAACATCGGACAATAGTTTAATTAAGGTAGGCATAAGTTTTGTTGCTGTTTTGTTAGGTCACAAATGTCAAAATAAAACGGCAAGAACTAATTCAAACACCTAATATCAGGTTGGGGAAAAAGTAATCGACGTTTTTCACAACAGCTGCCTTTTGTGATCGATATCTCGTGAAGTATCGATCGTACAGCTTCAAGCTTAAGCTCGTTTTAAAGCTGATACTCTACACTAAAAAACTGCTTTCACTGTTTATTGTTTGTTCCATTCATTTGTAAGTTACAGGGTGTTAACAATGGAGGTCAACTAAGAGAAAATTCGGTACATTTTACAGTTTTTCTTAGAAAACGGTGTAAATTCAAGCTAGACCGCTGAAATTGTGCATGGTGTTTGTGATGCCGATACTTTATAAGCTAGCTAGGTCAAATTTTGGTTTCGTTGACCCGTTTCAGCTATTTTTTTATGTTTAAGTTGCACCTCGCACAGACAGACCCGCCATCGAAAATGTCGATAAAATCACAGAAATAACCAAAGTTCATCAGCAGTTTAGTAATCGGAGCATTGGCCAGGAGCTAAAGATTAACTATCAAACAGTTTTAAGCCATTTGCGCAAAGCTGGGTTCACAAAGAAGCTCAATGTTTTGGCGCCAACCTATTTACATAAAAAAACATTATGGCTCGAATTTCCATCTTCGCAATTTTGGCCAAACGGAATGAAATCGACCCATTTCCTAAACGGATGGGTACTGGGGATGAGAAATGGGTCACTTACGACAATATTGTGTGAAATCGGTCGGGGTCTAAGCGTGGTAAAGCTGCTTAACCGGTGGCTAAACCAAGAAAAACGGCTAGGAAGGTTCTACTAGGTAAATGGAGGGACTTGAAAGGAACTGTTTGTTGTGAGTTACTTCCGTGTAGCCAAACACTAAATTCAGATCTCTACTATCAATTACTGCACCGTTCGAAGCTAGCAATTGACCAGAAATTACCAGAATCGGCCAACGGAAGAGGTTTTGTGTTCCACCAGGACAACGAAATGTTACGCACGTCTTCAGTGACTCGCCAGAAAGTTCAGAAGCTTGGATGGAAAGTTTTAATGCATCCACCGTATAGTCCGGACCTTCCACTAAGCGATTGATACCCTTTTCGCACATTACAAAATTTCTTGAGTGATGAAAAACTGAGATCAAAAAAGGATTGTGAAAATGGATTGCTCGAGTTTCTCGCCAATAACAACTAAGCCTTCTACGAAAGAGGCATTTCGGAGGTAGTTTTAAAAAGGCAACAAATTTTCCAACAAAATGGTGCATATTTGATGCAAATCGGACAATTGAAAGTATGTTAAATAATGTTTTAAAGTTCGCGCAAAAAACGTCGATTACTTTTTCCCCAACCTGATATTTCCCAATTTTCTGCTAGAGTCTAGCGTCCCAGTTCGTAAATGTGAAACTTTTTATTAAATGTTTACCATTTTCAGAATGAAGTTTGACGTTTTAAAAGTCAAGTAAACGGAGGATTAAAATTCGAAACACTTGAGGGATCACTCAAAAAGCCTTCTTCAACCCAGAACGCCTCTTGCTGAATCCAATGATCGCCAATGGACCAAAACTCCGCCGTCGCTAGTAAACGTAGTGAGTTACGTGTCTCTCGTCACACGAGGGAGCCCCCGGTTGCGATTGGCAACCGGTAATGAGTCTGTGAACGATCGTGAACCGTGCACGCCACCACAACAACGACGGTCGATTTATATTTCAATGAGACGCTGTCTCAGCCGTCGGACGCTTCGAGAGAGAGAAAGATCCATCCGAGCCCGCCCCGGGGTGCCTCGGAGTGTCATGGTTTTTTTTCTCTAAAGTCGGTCAATTATGGTTCATAGTTCAAGAGATGT
>NW_026457232.1:0-1937 GCF_943734635.1 Anopheles cruzii | reverse complement strand
AGTGGCAAGCGTTGTTCACCGCGCAGTCGTAGGTGTAGCACATCGCGTGGCAACCCCTTTTGCCTGGTAGACAACCGGAGCAATCTGGCAATCATGAAACGGAGCAGAATACCACGATCGTTAATCGTCCTCCCAAGGTGGATCGTCGTACTGTACCTGGCTTGGGACATCGACCCAGAAAGCATGGCGGCTCCATGGTGCGGTTCGTTCCCGGCGGCATTATCAACCAAGGTTTCCGGTACGTGATTCTTCGGGGTCGTAGGTACATTTCGTCTGCCGTACACACCTTACTGCACACGTACTGCTTCCGGTGGAAGCAGACCCACTCATCAGCTTGTTTTTGACACACCCTCGGAGACACTATCTTGCAGCAACGGGGCTTCTCCGTCACCATTTCGGTAGCCGGGAGTTCATCCGACAAAGTAGTATCCTCTACATCTTGGGTTACTTCTTCATCGTACACGGTCGTCACGTTGTTTCTCACAATCTTCGTTCTAATGGCACCGCTCGGCAGCTTCCGGACCAAGTGTATCACCACGTTGTTCTCGTTCACCGTGTGGACGGACGTTTCGTTGTTGATAACGTTTAGGTTATTTATGAACCTTTCGAAACCAAGCTTTACGTCACGCACAGGCTGCTCGTCGTCACCATCCCCGTTCGGCTCGTACACTTCCCTGTTCTCACTCTCCGGTTCCGGCAGTTCCGGTAACGGAATGGTGATACGTAACGGGGGAACCACAATCGTTTTCTCCTGGGCCGGAACCACATCGCGAATCGGGGCAGAGACAGAAAGTGACAGTAACCGTCTCTCATGGTCGACCCGAGGGGACAGGTGTTACTCCGGGTGTCCGCCGTCAGAAAACAGTTTCCCTGGAAATCACTGAATCCGAGATTGCAAACGCACTTCCCGGCGCCATCCGGTGCGCCATTCAAACAGACGGGGGCAACACGAGGGGCGGACCGAGTGACCGCGGCGTTGATGGTACAGACCACACATAGCACTAAAGCCCATCGCCAAACACTCATTTTCGCCAGACGACGCGTAGAGAGCTCGTTATAAACTGACCCCTCTGGGAATTCCCGAATCCCGGTTGCGTCGAAGTGCTGAGCTATCAAGATGACCCTTGGGATGCTGGGTCGCACTTCTTCTTGCGGAAGTCCTAAAAAACAGCACATGTAAGCTCCATTATAAAAATATACTAACTCTTACCAGGAGGCTGCCTAATCGGTACATGAGGGATCCATGCTGGGGTTGATTCCAGCTGGGCACCCCCTTCGACCCCCAGATTGCTACGGTTTCTAATTAAAACATTCAAACAGACGGGGGCAACACGAAGGGCAGACCGAGTGACCGCGGCGTTGATGGTACAGGTCGCACACAGCACTAAAGCCCATCGACAGACACTCATTTTCGCCAGACGATGCGTAGAGAGCTCGCTATAAACTGACCCCTCTGGGGATTCCCGAATCCTGGCTGCGGCGAAATGCTGCGCTATCAAGATGACCCTTGAAATGCTGGATCGCACTTCTTCTTGCGGAAGTCTTCTAAAAAAAGCATATGTACACTCCATTATTAAAATACTAACTCTACGCGTGATAGGACTCTGATAAGATTTATTTTCGACTGGAGCCCACCAAACTCGAGCTTGGACTCGGGAGGACTCCCTCGATGGGCATCAGTTGAAGAGTATACGCCAAAACGAGCAGTACCTACAAGTGTATAACCCACAAGCCGCCCTGAGGGTCAGTGTGTAATCGAGAAGTGATTTGGTCAGATCAAGCAGGCCAAATCATGCTCGCTATAATGGAATTTCGTAACAATAAGGTAGGTTGCTGATGGTTACATTTATTTAAACGCCAAGTGATCTGTTGTAAGTGATTATGGAACATTCAGGAGTGCTTGTCCTGAGTACAGCAACGGCTGTAACGGATATCGT
>NW_026457231.1:0-1938 GCF_943734635.1 Anopheles cruzii | reverse complement strand
TTAGCACACTGGGAGTCTCAGGCCAACAACCTGATTGATTGGTCACATTTTTCTAAATATACCAGACTATTACGTGCGATGGCCTACGCATTACGAGCCGTAAGTAACTTCAAGTTACTTAAACTGAAACTTAAGCCATTGAATAGTCCATTCTGCAAAGAAGAGTACACGAAAGCAGAACAAACGTTGTTAAGAGAGGCTCAAGCTGAGTCGTTTCCCGAAATCAACATGATAAAACAAGGGAAAGTGCCAGGACACCTTAATCAACATTCATTGTTCCGCCTATCACCCATTCTAGATGAGAACGGCGTTCTACGAATGCATGGTCGAATTGACGCGGCTGCTGATGTCCACGTGGAAAACAAACAACCCATAATTTTGAGTCCGGGACATCAACTGACAGCTCTCATCCTCGATCACATACATCGAAAGTATTTACATGCAAATAACGAAACCGTAGTGAACGAAGTGCGACAACGGTACTTCATCCCAAAACTTCGAGCAGCAGTGAAGAAAATCGTCCGACAATGCCAGTTCTGTAAAGTAAAGAAGGCAGTGCCAGTGATTCCGGAGATGGGACAGTTACCACAAGCTAGGCTATCACCCTTCATCCGCCCGTTCAGTTATGTAGGAATGGACTACTTTGGACCCATTCAGGTGAAAATTGGCAGAAGTCATTCTAAACGTTGGGTGGCACTATTCACTTGCATGACGGTGAGAGCAATACATCTGGAAGTGGCCCATTCTCTAACGACGGAATCATGCATCAAGGCTGTTCGAAGATTTATATCCCGACGCGGCACACCGCTGGAAATATACAGCGACAATGGCACCAATTTCAAAGGCGCTGAGAAGATACTCGCGAAACAAATACTATCCGAAACGGGTGAAACATTCACGAACAATACGACAGCGTGGCGATTCATAACTCCCGGTTCACCGCACATGGGTGGTTCTTGGGAAAGACTAATAAGATCGGTAAAGGTATCCCTGCAAGCAGTTCATACTGGAGACGTCTTCAGTGAGGAGGATCTGCAGACGGCGTTGGCTGAAGCTGAAGCTATTGTAAATAGCAGACCGTTGACCTACCTCCCTCTTGAATCGGAGGAGCATGAAGCCTTGACACCAAATCACTTCCTGCTGGGAGCACCCTCTGGTGAGCGGAAGACATCCGAGGGTGACATATCTGGAAAAGCGACGGCGATGAGAGCCTGGGCTGGAATCAACGTTAATCTGGACCGCTTCTGGAGACGTTGGACAATGGAATACCTGCCCACTCTTACGAAAAGAACCAAATGGTTCTTGCCCACTAAGAATATCATCAAGGGAGACTTAGTGGTCATCATCGACGAAAGCAGCCGAAATAAATGGACCCGAGGACGAGTCTTGGAAACGTTTGCTGGGAAGGACGGCATCGTCAGGCAAGCAGCGGTGCAAACTAGCAGCGGAATTTATAAGAGGCCGGTAGCGAAGTTGGCAGTACTCGAAGTCGGAGGTGGTGGAACTTCTCAAGTTCTGGACAGTTCCACGGTGGGGAGAATGTTAGGAGGATAAATTAAATTCAAAGATAAATCGCCAAACAACAAGTTCGGGTCACCCTGTGATCGACCCAAAAAAGGCCCAAAGAAACGGCCCAAAAGGGAACTGTCAAACGGCCTGGCAGTGAGTCGAGGAGTCAGTAGAGAACAAAGGAAAGTGGAACACGTTTTTCAGCGCTTCCCAATAGTAAAATATAGTTTGCGAAGGAGCTAGAAAAGGTTTCAAAAATCCTTTAGAAGAAAGAAAGCGTTTAACGCCAACACCCTTAATGGAGGTTGTAATGGAGCCACCCTCGAACGAAAGTAGGTCAATAATTGCACCGTGTCAAGAAGAAAAGCCCATTCTACGTACCCTCTCTCTCTCTATTTGCATTCGAATAAAAATTGCACAATGTTGTTC
>NW_026457230.1:0-1939 GCF_943734635.1 Anopheles cruzii | reverse complement strand
AGTGGCAAGCGTTGTTCACCGCGCAGTCGTAGGTGTAGCACATCGCGTGGCAACCCCTTTTGCCTGGTAGACAACCGGAGCAATCTGGCAGTCATGAAACGGAGCAGAATACCACGATCGTTAATCGTCCTCCCAAGGTGGATCGTCGTACTGTACCTGGCTTGGGACATCGACCCAGAAAGCATGGCGGCTCCATGGTGCGGTTCGTTCCCGGCGGCATTATCAACCAAGGTTTCCGGTACGTGATTCTTCGGGGTCGTAGGTACATTTCGTCTGCCGTACACACCTTACTGCACACGTACTGCTTCCGGTGGAAGCAGACCCACTCATCAGCTTGCTTTTGACACACCCTCGGGGACACTATCTTGCAGCAACGGGGCTTCTCCGTCACCATTTCGGTAGCCGGGAGCTCATCCGACGAAGTAGTATCCTCTACATCTTGGGTTACTTCTTCATCGTACACGGTCGTTACGTTGTTTCTCACAATCTCCGTTCTAATGGCACCGCTCGGCAACTTCCGGACCAAGTGTATCACCACGTTGTTCTCGTTCACCGTGTGGACGGACGTTTCGTTGTTGATAACGTTTAGGTTGTTTACGAACTTTTCGAAACCAAGCTTTACGTCACGCACAGACTGCTCGTCGTCACCATCCCCGTTCGGCTCGTACACTTCCCCGTTCTCACTCTCCGGTTCCGGCAGTTCCGGTAACGGAATGGTGATACGTAACGGGGGAACCACAATGGTTTTCTCCTGGGCCGGAAGCACATCGCGAATCGGCGGCAGAGGCAGAAAGTGACAGTAACCGTCCCTCATGGTCGACCCGAGGGGACAGGTGTTACTCCGGGTGTCCGTCGTCAGAAAACAGTTTCCCTGGAAATCACTGAATCCGAGATTGCAAACGCACTTCCCGGCGCCATCCGGTGCGCCATTCAAACAGACGGGGGCAACACGAGGGGCGGACCGAGTGACCGCGGCGTTGATGGTACAGACCGCACACAGCACTAAAGCCCATTGCCAGACACTCATTTTCGCCAGACGACGCGTAGAGAGCTCGCAATAAACTGACCCCTCTGGGAATTCCCGAATCCCGGCTGCGGCGAAATGCTGCGCTATCAAGATGACCCTTGAGATGCTGGGTCGCACATCTTCTTGCGGAAGTCCTCTAAAAACAGCACATGTACGAGCCATTATTAAAATATACTAACTCTTACCAGGAGGCTGCCTAATCGGTACATGAGGGATCCATGCTGGGGTTGATTCCAGCTGGGCACCCCCTTCGACCCCCAGATTGCTACGGTTTCTAATTAAAACATTCAAACAGACGGGGGCAACACGAAGGGCAGACCGAGTGACCGCGGCGTTGATGGTACAGGTCGCACACAGCACCAAAGCCCATCGCCAGACACTCATTTTCGCCAGACGATGCGTAGAGAGCTCGCTATAAACTGACCCCTCTGGGGATTCCCGAATCCTGGCTGCGGCGAAGTGCTGCGCTATCAAGATGACCCTTGAAATGCTGGGTCGCACTTCTTTTTGCGAAAGTCTTCTAAAAAAACCATATGTACACTCCATTATTAAAATACTAACTCTACGCGTGATAGGACACTGATAAGATTTATTTTCGACTGGAGTCCACCAAACTCGAGCTTGGACTCGGGAGGACTCCCTCGATGGGCATCAGTTGAAGAGTATACGCCAAAACGAGCAGTACCTACAAGTGTATAACCCACAAGCCGTCCTGAAGGTCAGTGTGTAATCGAGAAGTGATTTGGTCAGATCAAGCAGGCCAAATCATGCTCGGTAAAATGGAATTTCGTAACAATAAGGTAGGTTGCTGTTGGTTACATTTATTTAAACGCCAAGTGATCTGTTGTAAGTGATTATGGAACATTCAGGAGTGCTTGTCCTGAGTACAGCAACGGCTGTAACGGATATCGT
>NW_026457229.1:0-1939 GCF_943734635.1 Anopheles cruzii | reverse complement strand
GTCGCTATTGGTTTCGTTGTGGCTGGTGCGGCAAGCGTGAACTTGGAAAACTTGCCATAACTCCTCCCCTCTTAGATTCTTTGTCCGCAAAGATGTTTCGGTTGTTCGCATATATTCTGGTGTCGGCGTGTCGATAAGGTACTTTGTTCGAAAAAGTGCTCGACTGATACTGATTCGACGATCATTAAAAAGAATCAAAAACGATCCGTTCAGGTGGATGCCATCTTAATTTATGCTGCTTCGTTGACATTTCTTCTTGACCCGTAAGTTTGTTTATCCTCGAGATTGTGTTCTGAAGGTAATCACCGATTCGACTGTTGATTACGTTTTGTTGTGTCAGGGACTTCATGGAGGAATTTATAATGCGAAAGTCCTCGGCGTTAGGGCCGCCTGCAATCCTTTTCCGAGCAGTGCCGACAGTATCCCATCGTTTGTTTGTTCTTTTGTGTGGCTTAAGTTTTAGATACGTGTTGACATGTTTGTTCGTCTTAATTTCAATAGGTTCTGATAAAGAGTTGTTACAATAATGTTTTTGTGTTATGTCGCTAATGTCTGCTATTGTTCTACCTATGTTCCTCTCTAAAAAATGTATATGTGTCTGTTCGTTAGTTTCTTCTAAGACTGTTTTGATCTTTGGCGGAAAATCGCATTTTTCCGATTTTAAATTTTTTTGTTCGGCGTACCATTCTCGATACTCTGTGGGGTCGGAGTATCCTTCTAAGGAGTTCGCAAAGCTTTCGGTTTGCTGATCGAATTTTTGTAAATGCTCAAATTGAGTGTTATGTGAACGTGTGGTACTAGTGTCCATAGGTTCAAACTGTGGTTGGACTTGGTGTCTCCTAAATTCGGGACGTATATTGTTTGGGGAAAAATTCGTTCTCATTGGAATGTTTTGATTTTGATTTCTGTTAATTTCTCTAACGTTAATTGGACATTGGAAGAGATTGTTATGTGGGGTGGGCGGTTTACGTACTGGTTGCGCATTTGTAGGGGTGTTTCTAACGCTCATGTTGGCATACTCTAAACAATAGTGGTATGCTTGGGCCAAGTTTGATGGTTTGTAATTTTTACAAAATATAGATAGGGGATCTCCCAGTCCTCGAATAAACGTATCTAATGCAATCATATTATAAATTTTTATAATAGCTGTTTCATGGCCCTGCCACTGCGTGTCCATTCGTATTGCTGATCCTATCAAGGACAGCATTTCTGATATTTTGGCGTAATATGTCTCGATTGTCTCGAAAGAATTTTTTTTTATCGATTTTAATTCATGATCGAGAGTCATCAGATCTCTCTTATCCGCATAGTATAATGAAAGAGTGTCTTTCATCTCTTTCCACGCGAGAGGAGTACTATTGGAGTCCAAAATGTCTCCAGCTTCACCTCTAATCTTGTTTCTAATGGCGCGGATTATAAAATAATATTCTACTGTCTCCATCATATCACTAAATAATTGTAGGACGATATCAACGTCCTCAATCCAACGCGCAAGTTGCCGTGGATTTCCTGAATACACGGGGATTTCTGAGACTACTTGAGGAATTTTTCCCCGCTCCATGAAAGGAGTGTTGGGGTTCATGGTGTACGTCATTTTAAATTTTAACTTGCACTTCTGTTTCTCTTGTTTTTACTTGCAATTGTTTTTCCTAGCTTTGTTTTGTTTGTTTTACTTGTTTTTTCGATCTTGGCGATCGGAACGATTTTCTTCTGCGTGCACAATGTGCGTTCCACTTCACTTAATACTTACAGGAGCAGAATGGTACTCATTCTGTCGGGGGCAGCCGATTAGACTCCGATGACCCTGGGACGATCACACTAAGTGCAATAGCGGGAACAGCGCTGACGTCCAAAGTTCCTGGTTGTGAGTCTGCCTTTCCAGATTTCCGTGGGTGCTTCGGGTAAGGGTTGTTCCGGATGTCGCAGTGCACCTTTTCGC
>NW_026457228.1:0-1941 GCF_943734635.1 Anopheles cruzii | reverse complement strand
CAATCAGAGAGCCTCGAAGTTCAATACCAAGCAGCAGCAGCTCGGACTGGCCGGAGTTTTTCCACTACCCCGTGTCCCGGCGTCATTTGCTACCCCGGGAATACTAATGCTGCTGCAGCATCGACGTGCGAAGTTCGGCGAGTTACATGCTAGGGGCACGGTTCGATTCCAGCACCCCAACAACCACCAAACCTCCCATTTCAGGACGCAATGTTGGGCACGGAACACACGTACTGAGAGACCGTCGCACTTAACACATCGCCTCGTGCCGGGCCGGCGTGTACTACTTCGCTACTAATTGCAAACCCGTTCGCAAGTAGTTTGCTTGTTTGAGGGTTTTTTCTTTGTGTGTAAAAAGAAGTATTTAATGGTATGTTGAACATGCTGTTCCTACTTGCAATAAAACCATTACACCGTCTTGCAATTAGAGTGACCGTTCTGCACATCTTTCTGTTATGGAATTAACCCTGAGCGACAATCGGGCTTACACTTCATAAAATAATATGCAGTAGCCCAAAAACTAATAAAATACTTCCCACTTCATAAAATAATATGCAGTAGCCCAAAAACTAATACAGAAAGCAATCGGTGGCCACATAATCATAATGACTTCACCGTTTAGTACCGTGTGGTACACCATCACCTGGATCTTTTTGCAATGTCTTTACAATGCTCGTGTAGCAACTTGGAATTTTGTTTTGTTGATTAGTTGAGAAACTTCAACATATCAGGTAGGGGTAAAAGAAATCCATTCCTTACTCTCTCGTTAGATGGCTTTAGTAATCGTTATGGACGGCCTGGAAGGCCTGGAAGGTTCTACCGCGTATTTAAAACTTGGAACACTGAATTCAGATCTCAACTATCAACAATTGAACCGCTTGAAGCTAGCGATTGTCCAGAAAAGACCAAAATTAGCCAACAGAAGGGGTGCTGTGTTCCATCAGGACATCGCAAGGCTACTGCAACGTCTGTAGTGACTTGCCAGCAGCTCCGGGAGATTTGTTGTGAAGTTTTAATGCATCCACCATATCAGCTAGACCTTGCACTGTGCGATTACCACCGTTTTCTCACATTGCAAAACTTCCTGAGTGATAAGAATTTGAGATACAGAGAAGATTGTGAAAATCGATTAAGGGTTTTTTTCCCATCGATCACTTGTGTTTTTCCGCAACCTTACTGCCAAGAACCAAGATTTCTGTGACGCAGGCATTGCGAATCTAGCTTTAAAATGGCAACAAATTATACAGCAAAAAGATCCATGTTTGACCCAGCTCGGACAAGCCGAAAAATGGATGATGCCGCCAGACCAAAATCCGGCCCATACAGTCTCTCATTATGGGTGCATTGGTTTCTGTTGCACGACGTGTGGATTTTCTGAGTCCCAAATACGTCAATTCTCCTTGTTACCATAACCACCGAAGTGGGCTTGAATAAAATTAGCTTTTCACATTTCGTACAGTTTGAGTTGAAGACTCACCATTTTGGAAATAAGTTTTTAATATTTTCCAATTTTCTGCAAGTGTATAACGTCCCATTTCCTAGCTGTCAAAGTTTGTACTAAATTTTTACAATTTCCAGAATGAAATGCGACGTTTTAACAGTGAAGCAATCGGTAGTTTTATATCCAAATATTTGATGGATCACTGGACCTCAATCTCATTCCGATTGTTCTACCAGGAATATACACGTTTTCGTCGTGCATTTGTTCAGAAAACCACGTCCTAACGTCTTCTCAATTGTAATGTTACTAGGTGAGCAGTGATGGTAAATTTGCTGCTATTTTATGGGAAAACTTGATTCCAGTTCTATTACAAATTGTGCAAATACAAAACATAAAATACAAAATAGAATAAAATACACCCTCAAAGTTTTAAGATTCTCATTACAATAGCAGCTCATTCTGATCCCGACGGCCGGACAGATCAGACGCGCTGACGCTGT
>NW_026457227.1:0-1941 GCF_943734635.1 Anopheles cruzii | reverse complement strand
TTACTACATTCCGGTGGATTACATACATTTGTTATTATCGAATAACATTTTGTCCAAGATTACTTCTGAATATATGCGTCGATCCAATCGTTTAAACATTTTTCAATCATTAAAACAGACAGAGGCGTAGACACCGGAACGTGTACCTCGACATGGTAAAACATTTTAAATTTGTTGAAGTGAAATGTTTTCCTCACTGTTGCTTGCTTTTGCTTTGTTGCTTTTGTCCTAAAGCGTAAAAGTATCACAAAATATGTTTCTTATTGCTCTCGTTTTTTGCCGAAACCAGCGAAAACTACCAAAAATGGACCCAATCACAAGGTACCGGCCATACAGACTGTGTTGGTTACACTACAACCCATCGAAGACGGGGGTCTTGATTGGCCATCGTAGTACGTAGGTGCCGACCACTAAGCGCCGTGCCCCATTTAAGAACATCATTTAGGGGGCCCGATTGCTCCATTACATCACGCACCTTTTACAACCGAGCCTAGCGCCCAGCCGGGTCCGAACCGTGCAAGGCAAACCTCTCTCGGACCTCGGTTATTCACAGAGGCCAAATTAGCAGGCTGTGAGCTCCGGAGCCGACCACTTCCTCACATTATGCGTGCCATCTTCGAGCAGTTCACGGTCAATAGCGCACTTAGGCGCACCCGGTGGGGCACAGTGCAGGAACCGCGGCGGTGGCGGACCCGTTCACTTTGCCCGAACACCGCAATCCGTTCACTTCGGTGCCGTAATGCTTCATCTTCCTTAGGCACCTCGCATCCGATGATGGAGCATTCAAAGGCTTCACTCAGCGGGTGCGGGTGAATCCGCGTAGATCAAGGTGATTGAGCAAAGCGGGAGGCCGAAAAAGACCGAGAAAAGGCCCAATGAACCAGCAGAGCACAGTTATTGGCCTCCATTCGTACACGTTCGTTCGGCGCGGTAGTTCATTCACAGTCAATTGCCCTCCAGGCTCCATGATACGTGCATTACATGAGTGCTTTGCGGCTGAGCCACGCTACCGCAACGATCTATTTTTATCGTCCATCTCGCCGTCAAGCCTTTCTCCGGTGCCCGCTGCTTGCATACCTTACGATGCCAGTGATGACATACCAGCGCCAAGATGCGCCGTGCCTGGCAATGGATGGATGGTGGTGCAAAAATGGTGGCGCCTCATTAGCATATGTGCGCGTCCGCAATTGCAGCGAAACAAACAAAAACGCAAGCATAACGCAAGCAGATAAATTCGCACCGCAGCTGCGAAGCTTCTCACGTGTGCGCACCGGCGCCTGCCATGCGGTGTTCCTGTGTTGGCACGTGTTTCGGTAGCTTTTCCGCTCTATTGCTTCATCCGAAAAAGAAACTGGCAAAAATTGATCAGCTCCGTAGAGGCGAGACTTTTAAATTTTTTTGTGGTCTTTGGCCGGGCTCAGTAGCCCTGGTTTGGTTTATTATCATTTATGTTGGACAAATTTGGGACCATTACGATAGCTGGGTGATGAGGTGCACCCATCGTTAGTTTCAACACTACAGGGGTATCCATTTCGTAGTTTCAAAAACAAACTCGAAAGGACCTATGGCAACAGCCGATTCTAATGAGATAATTTCCAATTACTGTTTTGCATATTTCGGGTAATAACTTAGCGGATGTTATTTTTCAAATGCTCCAAAGTACAAGCCGGTAACTTTGGAGCATTTGAAACAGCATAGCATTTGAGCAGCATAAACACGATATTTTGCGTAGCCACACAAGAAAAAGTGCAACGGTGTCAAATCGCATGATTTTGATGGCCAATTGGCATCACTAAAAACGCGAAATTCCCATCGCCTGTCAAAGGTCTCGTGCAGTAGATCGAAAACCGTCTTGTTGTATCTCTTAATATCTTCTAAGACCATATCTTCAATTGTAGGCCCAAAAAAGGTTCGGTATGGTTCGGAATTGACGGTACTGAT
>NW_026457226.1:0-1941 GCF_943734635.1 Anopheles cruzii | reverse complement strand
AGGAGTAATAAAGAACATTAACTACCTAACCGTGCTTAAAACATTTTAACCGTGATCGCAGCGACAAACAACACTAAAACATTGGTTCATTAAAACATTGTTTAAAACATTGTGATTATTCGATCGTGCCGCGGCTGCAGAACATTTACAAATCGTCACGGAGTCCACCCGACGGTGCTTATCCGAGTGAAAGTGAATCCGATACGGTGACGCGACTGTAGTAAAAGAATCTGGTGCGGGATCGAATAAACAGAACATTGGTGCCAGTCACGGACGTTGTTGTTTTATTGATGTTTAAAACATTACCACCACTGCAAAGTGTCACGGAGTCCACCCAACGGTGCTTACCCCAGGATCCGAAGAACAAGGATCAGGAAAAGTGAATCCGAGACGGTGACGTGACCGTAGTTATTCTGGTGCTAAGGTGGTAATCAAACATTAACATCGTTGCTAATTGCCACGGAGACCACCCGACGGTGCTCCAAGTGAAAGTGATCCGAGACGGTGACGTGGAAATGAGCGACGTAAAAATGGAGAAAAGGACGGTGACGTGAACATGAAGCGAGCGGAAGCAATCTCAGAGATGCCAATGGATTGCGCGTCAACGGAGAGACGCGATGCAGGGGTCAGCGCTGGGTCAGTTTTTGGCAGTGCCAGCGTAGCTTCATCCCGGCTCTCCGGTAGGGCACAGCGTGAGTTGGAAAAGTTAGAAGAAGAGAGGCAGTTCCGCAAATACTACCTCGAGCGTAAGTACGCCATAATCGCAGCAATGGATGAGCGGAAAGGACGCCGCACGGGCAATGTGACGCCGACCGCAGATCCAAGCCGTCGGCAGTCTGCGACCGTTACACAACGCCGTGCCAGTGACCCCTACGCCGTGCAAGTGGACGACATTCGCCCAATGGCGGTCGCCAGCCGAACGGTGGCAATTTTACCTCCGACCAAATTGGCCAACAGGAATCGCTTCACGACCACAAGTAAGCCCTCCACGCACAGCCAAACAGGCCTTGCCGAGTGTGCAGCAACGGTACCCGGAGCAGTGTACGGAATGCGAGCACCAACGAGACCTTCAAAACCGATCGGAATTGATCGTAGTGGTACGGTTCGGGACAATTTCGTGCGTGTGATAGAAGGACCGCTACCTGCGTTGGAAGATAAGAACACTGTCGCGCTAAGGGACGAGAGTGCAACGACCACCAAGCGATGCGAGGTGCATGGATGTGTTAGTATCCTGCCGCCAACGAAGCCATTCGGCCGCAAGAGCGGCGGCATCACAGTGTTTAATGGAGACGACAAACCAACGACGCTCGGTGTGTCGGCGAAGAATAGCAGCCTAAATACGAGCCGGACGAGACTCAACGGCAGCTTACGGGAAAAGGAGGCAAGGAAGCCAGACTTGTCAGAGGAGCAATCAGCCGATCGTGCCGCGGCTGCAGTAGATATGGGAAAATCAGTCGCAGCAGCACCAGTAGCAGCAGTTGTCATGGAAGTGGATGACGCGGAGCAAAGGACGTCGCAAGCCGGCCAGATGAAACGGCTCGACGCGAAGGTGCTGAACAACGCGGCCCACAAGCAACGGCATGCGGAGAACGGTGCTGCCGAGCAGGAACCACCACCGGTTGACACCATCGAAGTGGATCGTTTGATCGTCGATCGTATCGGTGATGTGCCTTACGGGAATGGGCATGCCGCCGAAAGTGTGCTGCTGACCGATGACGATCCGACGCGCTGGAAAGATCTTTCGGTGACGGCCAAAAGGATGGTCGTCAGAGGCAACCTGTTCGTGAACAACGCACCGCTACCGAGCGGCGATCAAGCGCTTAGTGCGCGCAATCTGCTGGTGCAGGATCTGCGCGTGAATCGGGATCGATGTGAAGCCGGCGACGATGCTGACCACCAGGGCAACTGCTCTCCGGGTCAAGGCGGCGTCCTGTGGCCGGA
>NW_026457225.1:0-1942 GCF_943734635.1 Anopheles cruzii | reverse complement strand
GGATGGCCGTACTGTGTCAGGCACAAAAAAGAACCTTGTTTCAGGTGCATAAACATAAAGGGGGGAAAAAAATCGCCTCGACCGGACCGTGGCGGGGGTACTCAACCTAGAAACTAGTCCTTCGGACCTCTTAATGAACGCGCGCTGAGAAAGCAAAAAAAAATCCCGAGCCGATCTTATTTGTCGAGCTAAAACACGGAGCGCGAAACGGAGATCTCAGCAACCCGCGACCCGCGTCTTCGTGGCGAAGTGAAGACATTCACCAAACCATAACCTCCACTCTCCGAACGAATGCCACTGAACTCCACTTGCGTTTCTTTTGCGCACAAACTTACTCCGGCCACGGTTCTAAACCTGTCCCGACAGAAATGCAAATCCTCTCATCGTGGTCGCTACGCAATCGTTCTGTGGTCGTTCCTTGGCAAGGCACTGCAGCTGCAGCGTCGAAGGCGTACGGATTAGTGTCCGCTGGAATGGAGAATTACTAGGTCGATGCGTCGAGATTCGGAATTTGTTTGACACACAAAAATGTTTATAAAATTTGAATGCGATTTTCTACATTGCTCAAAGTATGTGCCATTGCTAGCTATACATTTCTCTTATCTCTCTGCTAAATCATGGATTCCCAGAGGAAAGAATTCTTCGACTTTTTAAGTAAACTAATTAGTCTTCCCATTTCGACTTCCTCGTAGAAAACGAAGAGCTGCTCAGCCAATACGTGTCCCATCGATGAAAATGAATGATATTCGGAAAGAACCAAGTCTGGCGAATAACGCGGGGAGGGATAGCAGCTTTCATCCAAGTGATTTGATAGTATCCTGAAACAGTTTTGTTTTTTTGGGTGCCTAGTGCTTGATTCCACGGGCCACCAGGCGCCCCCATCGAAACCCCCTAGAATTGCATTTTGGTCATTTTTCGATCAATGCATGGTTCAAATAGGATATTTGTTATCAGTAGCGATCGGAATTAACGTTTGCATCAGATTTTAGGAGCTTGTGAAACACCACAACTTTCTGTCCCACCAGAAAGTTCGTTTTTTGGAGTCCTTCAAGGCTTTTTTTTGTAAAGTCAAAATTGCCATTTTGAAATGTTTTAAACCACTTAAAGCACTGTGATCTTCCAAACACAAGTCCCGACAAGCATTTGGTGCGATTCCGAAGCAGCTTTCTTCAAGAAGAGCAGAAAAATAATAATCCCCGCAAAACGTCATTTTCAGGCACAAAAGTTGACATAGTTTAACCCTTTAAATGATGGGTTGCACACCGAAATAATTTATTTTTCGACCTGAAATCATTTACCTGATGTCAAAACAAGGAAATGATGAATGAACAGCAAAACTGGGAAGTCCCAATCGCCAGGTACAGCCATCTTTTTAAAATTCCGAATCTCGACGCATCGACCTAGTAAGAGAGTGAATAAGAAAACGGACCAACAAACTGCCCACAAATCAATGTCGGAGGCAACACCTTCTTGGGGGCCATGATCTTATCTAAGCGGATCGCAACGAAAAACGAGACGGCTGGCAAGCTGGCAAGTAATCAAGCTGAGGCTGGGAGGGCAATCATCCCCGCGTAAAGGTCACCTCCCCGGGTGACGAAACGTGCAAGAATTCGTCAGCCGGAAACGGAATGTCTCCATTAACGGGCGCCAAAAGACGCGTAATGGGGCGATTCTAAACTGCTGCACCCTCTTGAGGGTGGACGAGCATCAGAATCTTAAAGCCTCTTTAAAGTTTTAAAACCAGGGACAGTAAACTGCACTTAGGGCCTCCAACGCGCGCACTCCAGCAAATCCGCACTCAGGCATTCGGGTTTTTTTTAATTACTCACCAAGCTGCATTTTATGGTTTCGCCGCTTTATCGGCCCACGGGTCTTGCGTTGGGAGAAGAAACAGAAAAAAACGGCCCAAGACACAACGCCGCTTCAGAGTGCATCGTAAAAC
>NW_026457224.1:0-1942 GCF_943734635.1 Anopheles cruzii | reverse complement strand
GGATGGCCGTACTGTGTCAGGCACAAAAAAGAACCTTGTTTCAGGTGCATAAACATAAAGGGGGGAAAAAAATCGCCTCGACCGGACCGTGGCGGGGGTACTCAACCTAGAAACTAGTCCTTCGGACCTCTTAATGAACGCGCGCTGAGAAAGCAAAAAAAAATCCCGAGCCGATCTTATTTGTCGAGCTAAAACACGGAGCGCGAAACGGAGATCTCAGCAACCCGCGACCCGCGTCTTCGTGGCGAAGTGAAGACATTCACCAAACCATAACCTCCACTCTCCGAACGAATGCCACTGAACTCCACTTGCGTTTCTTTTGCGCACAAACTTACTCCGGCCACGGTTCTAAACCTGTCCCGACAGAAATGCAAATCCTCTCATCGTGGTCGCTACGCAATCGTTCTGTGGTCGTTCCTTGGCAAGGCACTGCAGCTGCAGCGTCGAAGGCGTACGGATTAGTGTCCGCTGGAATGGAGAATTACTAGGTCGATGCGTCGAGATTCGGAATTTGTTTGACACACAAAAATGTTTATAAAATTTGAATGCGATTTTCTACATTGCTCAAAGTATGTGCCATTGCTAGCTATACATTTCTCTTATCTCTCTGCTAAATCATGGATTCCCAGAGGAAAGAATTCTTCGACTTTTTAAGTAAACTAATTAGTCTTCCCATTTCGACTTCCTCGTAGAAAACGAAGAGCTGCTCAGCCAATACGTGTCCCATCGATGAAAATGAATGATATTCGGAAAGAACCAAGTCTGGCGAATAACGCGGGGAGGGATAGCAGCTTTCATCCAAGTGATTTGATAGTATCCTGAAACAGTTTTGTTTTTTTGGGTGCCTAGTGCTTGATTCCACGGGCCACCAGGCGCCCCCATCGAAACCCCCTAGAATTGCATTTTGGTCATTTTTCGATCAATGCATGGTTCAAATAGGATATTTGTTATCAGTAGCGATCGGAATTAACGTTTGCATCAGATTTTAGGAGCTTGTGAAACACCACAACTTTCTGTCCCACCAGAAAGTTCGTTTTTTGGAGTCCTTCAAGGCTTTTTTTTGTAAAGTCAAAATTGCCATTTTGAAATGTTTTAAACCACTTAAAGCACTGTGATCTTCCAAACACAAGTCCCGACAAGCATTTGGTGCGATTCCGAAGCAGCTTTCTTCAAGAAGAGCAGAAAAATAATAATCCCCGCAAAACGTCATTTTCAGGCACAAAAGTTGACATAGTTTAACCCTTTAAATGATGGGTTGCACACCGAAATAATTTATTTTTCGACCTGAAATCATTTACCTGATGTCAAAACAAGGAAATGATGAATGAACAGCAAAACTGGGAAGTCCCAATCGCCAGGTACAGCCATCTTTTTAAAATTCCGAATCTCGACGCATCGACCTAGTAAGAGAGTGAATAAGAAAACGGACCAACAAACTGCCCACAAATCAATGTCGGAGGCAACACCTTCTTGGGGGCCATGATCTTATCTAAGCGGATCGCAACGAAAAACGAGACGGCTGGCAAGCTGGCAAGTAATCAAGCTGAGGCTGGGAGGGCAATCATCCCCGCGTAAAGGTCACCTCCCCGGGTGACGAAACGTGCAAGAATTCGTCAGCCGGAAACGGAATGTCTCCATTAACGGGCGCCAAAAGACGCGTAATGGGGCGATTCTAAACTGCTGCACCCTCTTGAGGGTGGACGAGCATCAGAATCTTAAAGCCTCTTTAAAGTTTTAAAACCAGGGACAGTAAACTGCACTTAGGGCCTCCAACGCGCGCACTCCAGCAAATCCGCACTCAGGCATTCGGGTTTTTTTTAATTACTCACCAAGCTGCATTTTATGGTTTCGCCGCTTTATCGGCCCACGGGTCTTGCGTTGGGAGAAGAAACAGAAAAAAACGGCCCAAGACACAACGCCGCTTCAGAGTGCATCGTAAAAC
>NW_026457223.1:0-1942 GCF_943734635.1 Anopheles cruzii | reverse complement strand
CCTCCAAACAAAGTTCAACGTTTACTGTACAAGAACGGGGAATTGAGAAAATTGTAAAAATAGAAACCAAATAATAGCGAAACAAATCTAGTTTTTGTTGGAACGATGACAAACCAATCTTATCTCTTCAGTATCCTCTGTGAAGAATTACTCGATTTGGAACAGGGCACTGCTGTTGGGTAAGCTTTCGATTTGAAACGTTATCTTCAATGCCGTTCAGACAATAAGATATCTTCCTGTAAATGGCCATTATTGAGTTTAGGAATATACCATCGGCAGATTAGGTAGAATAAAGAAGGGTTGCAGTTACAAAAGTTATTACAAAAGACAACAAAGTTTACACCATGAAACACTTTCAACTCTCCATAATGGAAGCAATAGGTTTTTCAATACATACCACAATTACCAAAATACATGAGAATAACAAAATGCCGTTCTGGAACTATCATGGGTTGGATAACGGGGAATTGCTTAGGTTTGATTTAGGTTGAAGCTTAGTACCTAATAAAAAGGTTTACTATTGAAGGAACCTTGACAGAAGGTGATTGCAATATTTATTGTGTTAAGCTATTTCCCGGCCACGTTTAGTGCACCACGTTTAGTGCACCACGTTTCGACTTTCTTCCAAATCAGGTACATGCTCTTATGATTCTTGGCTGTACCTATGAAATCGTATTCTTTATTGGTCATATTTATGTGCCAACATTCACCACAGTTGTCCCTCTCTTGTTGTGTGCATTGTTTGGGGACGGGATGTGTGCGATTTCATTGTGGCATCGAGAGACGGGTCTGGCAACAACGGTAGTGACCAGTTTGGTCATCTGTGAAGTCAACTAATTCGCGTATGGGATAGGTTTTAGTTATTGAATCTGAGCTCAACTATAGACCGGAAACTTTAAGCTCCCGCTCTCCTGATCTGATATTATATTATTAGAATAATTAGTTTTGATTTGTCATTCTACGTCACGTCACAAGCGGTCGTCCATAGGATATGCTCACTAGATTCTGCGCAAGCCGCTCGCGGCCCTTCATAGAACGTTGGCACCCCAAACGTTATCCTCGATCCAGTCCAGATAGTACGATACCTTCGTGTAGATGGCCTTCGAGTGGCCCACACCGCAGGCACCGCCCGTCGACGTGATGCCGACTACATGATAGATGCAGGTTTTCGGATTGGCCAAAACTTGTAGAGGACCCCCGGAGTCGCCCTGACACGTATCCTTTCCACCGACTATGCTTCCAACACATATTTGGCCAGCTTGTACCCCGTTCCGAAAGCGCTTTTGTCCGGCGAATGCTCGCGCACAATCATCCACCGGGAACTCGTCCAGCTGTACCTTCATCATCGTCGTAGACAGCTCGATGCCAATGGTCTCGTTGTAGCCGAATCCAGTGGCCACGTATCTCGTTATGTTACGGCTTTCAGAATCCCACAGACACGCCGGCCGCACGTACTTCGTCAGCCATACCTGGCGATCGAGCCGTATTAAAGCGATATCATGGTACGATCGGGTGTTCGAATACTGTGGATGTTTCCGTACACGCGCGATACCGAACTGGACTTCCTCGTCCGACACGTTCGCCGTATCATACTCGCCCAAGCGGACCACCGCCGGGTCGCCCTCCGAGAAACAGTGAGCGGCGGTCAGGACGTGTCGATCGCTGATCAGTGTTCCACCGCACCGGAAGTCGTACTGCGAGCTGTCGGTTTCGCGCGGATATCCGAGCAGTGCGTGATGTGGGAACTCGCCATACTTGGCCTGCTCACCTCCCACAATCAGCTGGACGACGTTGGTGCAATTGTATATCTCGTACACGATCGGTGTCGGTGTGATCGTCAGCGGGATCAAGCTTTGTTTTCTGGTTATAATCTGGCGATAAGTTTCACACTCTAGAAAGAGACCCAAAACACTGGTCATCAACCGGTACGCCGCTTCCGCGG
>NW_026457222.1:1737-2032 GCF_943734635.1 Anopheles cruzii | reverse complement strand
TATATCTTTCTAATCGAACACCACACACGCAACACCACCATACCACCATCTCCTTGCAAGTACCTAAGTACCCGCAACTCCATGGTGAAGGCAATGTCACTCCATCACCAACCTCTTTGCACTGCAAGCACTTGCGTACCCACAACACTCCGAAGAAGGCAACGGCGCGCGATGCTCGACTCCACACACCACACCACACCACACCACCGATGGCCAGCCAGCCAGCCAGCCCAGCTAAGGGCTAACCCACCAACCAACCACCAATGGCCTAGGCCAGCCGGATCCCACCTTCAAG
>NW_026457222.1:1359-1637 GCF_943734635.1 Anopheles cruzii | reverse complement strand
ACCAACCAACCACCAATGGCCTAGGCCAGCCGGATCCCACCTTCAAGTCCAAGCACAGCCAAGTGCAAGTACCGCCAAGTGTTCACCAACCAACCATCACACCAGGTCAGCCGGCCGGTACCCACCTTCAAGTGCCATTACCCTCGGGTGCAAGCTCAATCAAGTGTTAACCAACCAACCCGGCCAAGGCAGCCAACAGGCCGGCACCCTACAGCACCGACCCGCCATCACCACCTCAACCGTTGACCATGCAAGTGGTCTCGGACAACAGGCGATAC
>NW_026457222.1:0-1259 GCF_943734635.1 Anopheles cruzii | reverse complement strand
TTAGACCACAACGCTTGCTAACCATGCAAGTGGTCTCGGACAACAGGCGATACCCGAAGTACATCCGAAGAGTGTATATCAAGTGTTTGTTCACCAAGTCCTCAACCAACCCCAAGTACCCGGAGGTACCCAGAGTGTTGGATCCGCCAACCCGTCCCGGCACTCCAAGTCCTTGCGAACCCAAAGTGTTTGCCCGGTTGGGCCATTAGATCACAACGCTTGCTAACCATGCAAGTGGTCTGGAGTATAGGTGATACTGACATACCACCGAGATGGTACATCTAGTATTGGGTCACCAAAACCAAACCAACCCCAAGTATCAACCCGGCATACTCAGAGTGATGGATCCGCCAACCCGTCCCGGCACTCCAAGTCCTTGACGAACCGAAAGTGTTTGCCCGGTAAGGCCATTAGATCACAACGCTTGCTACCCCACGGCGAGCTAAACATGCAAGTGGTCTTAGGCAACAGGTGACACCCGAAATTCATCCGAAGATGGAATATCAAGTGTTTAATCACCAAGCCAGCATCCAAACACCAAGTACCCCGGGAGGACCCGATGCGTTGCGACCATCTCCAAGTTCTTGACGAACCCGCAGTGAAAGGCGGTAAGGCCTCTGGGCCGCAACGCTCGCATGTGTTAACCCGCAAACACCACTGACCGGTCGGTCCACCGCAAGGGTGGGTCCAACTAGTCCACACACGGTATGCCGCATGTGCCCCCCGGGGGGAGCACACCGCACACAACCACCAAGCATGGGTCGCCTGAAAGGATCGAAATGTACATCTCTCTTCAATGCGTAGCGCCCAGCCTGCAAACCCGTCGTTTTCGGGTGGTCTTAGGAGTCGAAACTATTCTTGGAAGATCGGCAAGCACAACGCCTTTTCCCACTTCAGGTACTTCGGCGAGCGCACTCGCGATAGGCTCAGTTTGAGGGTTTCCAATAAATGGAAAGAGTCTATAGAAGACTCAATCCGGTCTCGTGATGTTATTAGCCATCTAGCTAACGACTCCTATACATATACTACCAGCCTGGTTCGGTTACGACCTTAGAGGCGTTCAGGCATAATCCGACGGACGTAGCGTCATACCAAAGTCCGCTCGGACTAGTATTGAGCCATTGGTCCGTACCTGTGGTTCCTCTCGTACTGCACAGGAATTCCATTGAGATAGTACTTGCACACCAGTAGGGTAAAACTAACCTGTCTCACGACGGTCTAAACCCAGCTCACGTTCCCTTGAAAGGGTGAACAATCCT
>NW_026457221.1:0-1942 GCF_943734635.1 Anopheles cruzii | reverse complement strand
CCGCGGAAGCGGCGTACCGGTTGATGACCAGTGTTTTGGGTCTCTTTCTAGAGTGTGAAACTTATCGCCAGATTATAACCAGAAAACAAAGCTTGATCCCGCTGACGATCACACCGACACCGATCGTGTACGAGATATACAATTGCACCAACGTCGTCCAGCTGATTGTGGGAGGTGAGCAGGCCAAGTATGGCGAGTTCCCACATCACGCACTGCTCGGATATCCGCGCGAAACCGACAGCTCGCAGTACGACTTCCGGTGCGGTGGAACACTGATCAGCGATCGACACGTCCTGACCGCCGCTCACTGTTTCTCGGAGGGCGACCCGGCGGTGGTCCGCTTGGGCGAGTATGATACGGCGAACGTGTCGGACGAGGAAGTCCAGTTCGGTATCGCGCGTGTACGGAAACATCCACAGTATTCGAACACCCGATCGTACCATGATATCGCTTTAATACGGCTCGATCGCCAGGTATGGCTGACGAAGTACGTGCGGCCGGCGTGTCTGTGGGATTCTGAAAGCCGTAACATAACGAGATACGTGGCCACTGGATTCGGCTACAACGAGACCATTGGCATCGAGCTGTCTACGACGATGATGAAGGTACAGCTGGACGAGTTCCCGGTGGATGATTGTGCGCGAGCATTCGCCGGACAAAAGCGCTTTCGGAACGGGGTACAAGCTGGCCAAATATGTGTTGGAAGCATAGTCGGTGGAAAGGATACGTGTCAGGGCGACTCCGGGGGTCCTCTACAAGTTTTGGCCAATCCGAAAACCTGCATCTATCATGTAGTCGGCATCACGTCGACGGGCGGTGCCTGCGGTGTGGGCCACTCGAAGGCCATCTACACGAAGGTATCGTACTATCTGGACTGGATCGAGGATAACGTTTGGGGTGCCAACGTTCTATGAAGGGCCGCGAGCGGCTTGCGCAGAATCTAGTGAGCATATCCTATGGACGACCGCTTGTGACGTGACGTAGAATGACAAATCAAAACTAATTATTCTAATAATATAATATCAGATCAGGAGAGCGGGAGCTTAAAGTTTCCGGTCTATAGTTGAGCTCAGATTCAATAACTAAAACCTATCCCATACGCGAATTAGTTGACTTCACAGATGACCAAACTGGTCACTACCGTTGTTGCCAGACCCGTCTCTCGATGCCACAATGAAATCGCACACATCCCGTCCCCAAACAATGCACACAACAAGAGAGGGACAACTGTGGTGAATGTTGGCACATAAATATGACCAATAAAGAATACGATTTCATAGGTACAGCCAAGAATCATAAGAGCATGTACCTGATTTGGAAGAAAGTCGAAACGTGGTGCACTAAACGTGGTGCACTAAACGTGGCCGGGAAATAGCTTAACACAATAAATATTGCAATCACCTTCTGTCAAGGTTCCTTCAATAGTAAACCTTTTTATTAGGTACTAAGCTTCAACCTAAATCAAACCTAAGCAATTCCCCGTTATCCAACCCATGATAGTTCCAGAACGGCATTTTGTTATTCTCATGTATTTTGGTAATTGTGGTATGTATTGAAAAACCTATTGCTTCCATTATGGAGAGTTGAAAGTGTTTCATGGTGTAAACTTTGTTGTCTTTTGTAATAACTTTTGTAACTGCAACCCTTCTTTATTCTACCTAATCTGCCGATGGTATATTCCTAAACTCAATAATGGCCATTTACAGGAAGATATCTTATTGTCTGAACGGCATTGAAGATAACGTTTCAAATCGAAAGCTTACCCAACAGCAGTGCCCTGTTCCAAATCGAGTAATTCTTCACAGAGGATACTGAAGAGATAAGATTGGTTTGTCATCGTTCCAACAAAAACTAGATTTGTTTCGCTATTATTTGGTTTCTATTTTTACAATTTTCTCAATTCCCCGTTCTTGTACAGTAAACGTTGAACTTTGTTTGGAGG
>NW_026457220.1:0-1943 GCF_943734635.1 Anopheles cruzii | reverse complement strand
ATCTGTTTCATAAAACTTTCCTGAGCTCGCGAATGGAATTTTGAATTTTTTTAACAGGTCCACTTGTTCCACTTGTACGTACACGAATTAGTCAATAATCCAGCTCTTCGGATGTGAAACGAGCCGGAATGCGTCTCTTGTTTGCGACATCTGTCTTCTTATCAGGGTCCGCTGCCATGTAATCTTCCACGGTAACGTAGTGCGGTCCGCCGTAATAGTCAAGTACGGCAATTTGCACGATGTCCATCTTGCAGAGGAAGAAATTGTGCGCTGAAAGTAAATGCAGATTTCGAATCAATTCCCCTTCAACACTTGGTCCAACATTTTTATCGCTGATCGAAGCTTACTGTTGATCCATTTTTTCGCTGCCGGATGACGGCTGTACATAGCCGCTTGGCCAAACTTAAACTCGTCCGACGATGGATCAATTTTGACTGCTTTTCCCGAGATCATGAGCCGCCCGCACGTAGGTTCCATCGGATCGACGCCTTGCTTGGTGCAAGCCAAATCTTCATCCATCGAAATCATCACCGTCAGCCGATTGTCCTTGTCCAAATCCTGCGCCGTGTAGTCGAGCATGGTAAGGTAGAAGTACATTACGCCGGTCGATTTTTGCCCTCGTTCACTGTCTGCGACCGAGATGATGTTGACCATCGGGTAACCTTTGATTTCTTCCACCGTTGAAAGTGTGCCCATCGATACCCATTCTATCGGAAATCAGAATTTAAGAAGACATAAAGCTTTGCAGACCCAGCTTCGATCAGTTTTCTTTTCTTACCGGCCTTATGGACGAGATAGCGGGCCATTCGAGCGTATTCCGTGTGCGGTGGCGGATCGTCTTTGTCAAACGCCGTGAAGTATGGTGCCGAGTAGAGTCCCAAAATGGGCCCAAGTGTTAGGAACAGCGTGAAAGACAGCATCGTCAGGGCCAAAAGCACTACGACCACCAAAACGGCGCACGACGGTTGTCTTTGGGGCGGGGAATCATTCGTTGCCGGTTCTCCGAACTTTTGATACGTTACCGTTGTCTGGGCCGTCATTTTGACGAAAACGTTTATCAGTTTGCCACACTTTTGTTTTCTTTTGTTCCAAAATACCTAAAATCAGAGATAGCAGAAGTAAACTAGATAATATTTTTCGGATCGTAACGTCCTGTTAAGAGTTCTCGTCCACCCCCTAATTTAAACTTGTTCAAACACATAATTTGTGACTAATAAGCCCAATGTAATTCGACGCCGCAGACTTATGGCGTCGTTCGCGATCATCAGCTGCGCTTGAAACACAATGATCGTCCGATCGCGAACAATAAAAATACTGCTGAAGGAACAATGGCCGTTTGTTCGGTCCGAAGCAACTTACCAAAGAATTTCCTGGTATTGCTCCGGACTGCTGCTTGCGATTTTAACACAAAGGAACACTTTTTCTAGTTATGGCCAGCGACGGAATGTTTATTATCTTTATATAGAGATTTTGTACCAAGGGATTTTTTGTATACAAGAAATGTCAAAATGTTGTTTTTATGAATTTTATGAATTTTGGAACCTAACTAAGACACTGTGAACCTAACTTTGATGACGAACCTGACACCCGAGTCAACCTACGAAAATCCCGAACAAATCCGAGTCAACCTACGAAAATCCCGAACAAATCCGAGTCAACCTACGAAAATCCCGAACAAATCCGAGTCAACCCGAAGTAATGAACGACAGGTAATGAACGTAGAAACGTCAGACGCGAAGGTCACACAGGATGGCAGCACTGCAAAACCGTTTTGGAAAAACAAAGAAACTGGAATTTTAAATTTACCGTTAAACGTAAATTTGAATCAAAAACAACTTTCAATAGCAGTACAAAATTGGGTTCTTTTCTAATTTTTCTAGCGAAACTGAGCAGAATACTACGACGGTAAACGACAAGTTGCTTAACATTTAAATTGCCCTCAC
>NW_026457219.1:0-1944 GCF_943734635.1 Anopheles cruzii | reverse complement strand
CGGTTGCGATCGTGGTCGCGGCCGCCGCCGCCGCTGCCGCCACACCATCCGGTGTCGTGTAGCCCTAGAACGAGAGAGAACAGGCCGGATACGATTAAAAAAAAGGATTCCATTCGAATAACTTTCATAGAGCGAATCTTCGATCGCAAGACGCACAAAAGGGTCAGATTTATCGACTCGATTTAATCAAAGGTGGCGCGCCATTAGGAGACTAGAAGGGCACGTTTCGAGCGGCTCATTTGTAGGCTAATTAATGATCACATCGCAACCATCCAGCACCGCATCATTTTTCTCGAGCGCTGGCCTCGGTTCCCAACAATCCGGAGGCTATACCTACCCGGTACCGCAGACCGATGATCATTTCGTCGAGGGGGGTGTCCCGTTTCTTGTCCCGCTCCAGATAGAACACTCGCCTCATTTTGGACCTAATTTTGCCTGCCAACACACAGGGTGGGGCCACCAATTTTCACTCACTTTCCACTAGTTTTCTGATCGTTTTCTTTCGCCGTTCCTCTTGCCAATATCAGACCAACTCCCAAAACGGAGCACGCGCTCGTGCTTCTGTTCGCACGAACAACCAACGGGGGGAAGGAAAAAACTTCCACTTTATTATCTTGTTTTCGTGTTCTGTGTGTGACCCCGACACCGCGCGTCAGCGGGTTAGAGAGCACGATTTGTTCTCCCAGCGGTTCCGGCACACACCACTAAGGTGCGCTGGAAAACTTTTGCTCGCTGCCAAAAAGATAGGGAGATTTGCGAAACTTGCGTGCTGGACTATACGTGGATTAACTGCGTGGACGCTTCAGCAGCAGCACCAAGACGAAAAGGTCAGACGACGTGACCGTGCCGAAAATCGCACCGAGACGATGGAGAGAACCTCATCCCATCAGGGAGTAAACAAAATGTGCACAACTTATTACGAGAGAAAGTTTAACGTCTAATGTTAGGATTAAAGTTTCATACACACAAGCTTCGGCTAATTTCGGTGACCGTGGTGGTGGCACGTCAAATGTCAAGGTTGTCTGCCCCTCCGGGCGATGCTTGTGTAAATTCTGTTTAAAATATTCTCGGCGGAGATTCGTTATTCTTTCGCTTCGCATATGAAAGTCAAAAGTTTCGTGTGGCGCACACACAGCTGGTGGTGGTAAGCAAATTTTTGAGGAAAACTTTCTCTCTGTTGCTGTCTGTAAATACGGCTTAAGGTCGTTGCTTTTATTGGCCATATTTTTTGGCGAGTTTGAATATTGTTACCCTCTGGACAACTTGCAGCATTTGGCCCAGGGAAGTCAGTTAGGTGCACAAATATTGCTCCCGAAGACCAAATCTCTCTGGCGCGTACATAACCCGAGGGTTGATTTACTAGGAATACTAATGTCCACCAAATAACATTGCATTCAATGTTCCAGCTTTCTGGCGCAGTACATCTTATTACGCCGCATAACGTCTGAACTCCCTCTCGGCGATTGGATGGCAAAGTGAAAAAGAAACAAGCCCACACAAGGATTTACGGTCCGCCAGCATCCGCCTCCGCGAAGCGAAGCCCCGAGCAACTCGCGGAGCCAACGCCAAAGTGAAATCCAAACGACCCACAACGACCCAGAAGCCAATTCGCAACTTCTAAATGCGCCGAGGACGAACTGGCTCCTGGGAGAATGTACCGTGCCACACCGTTTACAAAAAGAAGCGGACGGAAAAACGGAGAGAGCAGCCCAGAGTCCACCGGTGCCTTGCTTTTGGGGGGTTTGTTTTTGTATCCTCCCGAAGAAGGCCCCCACCGCATTCGGTCACGGTTGGCGCCGTGAACCGGAAGTCTCAACGTACGCCGCGACCTTCAAGACGTGACCACCGCCGTGGACAGACAACAGTCGCTGGTGTCCTCGGCAAGGTCGACCACGGTAGGCGGAAAACAGGAAACAAATCCGCAGAAGCAGAACCATACACGCG
>NW_026457218.1:0-1944 GCF_943734635.1 Anopheles cruzii | reverse complement strand
CACTGCCAGCAGATTCACCGTAGATCGTAACGCTGCTTGCATCTCCACCAAATGACGCGATGTGATCCTGCACCCAGCGCAACGCCACGATGCAGTCCTTAAGACCCCAGTTGCCAGCGGCCGCCCGATCGCCGGTACTGAAAAATCCCAGCACTCCCAGGCGATAGTTGAAGGTAACGACCACCACGTCCTCCGTCATGAAGTACTGACTGCCGTAGAGATCGTCGTCTCCAAACCCTCCACTGTAACCACCGCCGTGGATGAACACTAAGACCGGTCGCTTACCGCCAGAGGAGAACGGAGTGTAGACATTAACGAACAAACAGTCTTCACTCTCATTCGGATTCATGTCCGACGAAGGGCAGGTGGCCCCATGTGCACTAGCGTCCCTCTCGCCCGTCCAGCCGGGGTGTAGTTCCGGATCACTGAACCGCTCTGCCTCAGCGTACGGGATGCCTTTGAAGGAATGGAACGAACAACCATCCCCACAATGTTCCGTCGTTCCCCGGAGCCGGCCAACCGTCAGCTCAACAATAGGTTGATTCTGAAAGGTCAACTTCTATCAGTCACTAAGCCAATGAGACCTCCTCCCGGTCAGTCAATCAGTACCTCATTTTGGCCGTATCCAAAAGCCACCGTTGCGAGAAGGAACCACACTTCGAACCACATCGTCAGTCCACCCTGCTAAACACTGTCCAATCGATGCATCTGTTGACTTTTATACATCTCACATGACGCCCTTCAGGAAATGTATGCGATTAGATAGGCCCAATCTTGCTGCTCATTTACATCAACGCTGCTGCCAAGATTTGCTTGCCACATTGCATAATAACCCTACTCCACAGTCCTTTTTGGCCTACGCCTGTCAGCATTTTCTTCGAATTTCAACAATATCTTAATTTAATTACGCTAGACCCCAGCGCGACAATCGCGGACAGTGCCGACAAATCTGGTCGTCGCTCTCCAGATAAGAAACTAAACTGGGAAAACAAATTGAATAGGGTAGTCCGTCAAGAGTTCTGAATTTAAACTACTGAATACTTGACTTTTAAAACACCAAACTTCATTCTATAAATTGTAAACATTTGGTAAAAACTTTGACATTCACGAAATGGGACGCTATACGCTTGCGGAAAATTGTCCAATTGGGTGAATGAACGTTTGTTCGATGATGGTGAATTTGACCAAAACATCATCTTTTCTGCCGATGCTCATTTCCACCTCGGTGGTTAGGTTAATAAGCGGAATTGACATATTTGGTGCTCGGTGGAAAACCAACATGTCGTGCAAGAGTAGCCGATGCACCCACAAAGAGTCTGGCGTCATTCGGCCTGGCGGCATCATCGGCCCATTTTTCTTCGAAAGAGGATAGAGGTAGTTGCTAACAGCAGAGCATTGTTCGTATGGAAAAATAAATTCCCCGCTCTTTTTAGCCTAGCCAGTTCTGTGTAGTAACATCTGCTGGAGGTACCACCTGGTACCGATCGTAGTACGGAAAAACTTTCCATAGTTTTTTCCAGTATTTCCCACAAGTGTTTGGTTAACTCACTCAAACCCGCCTCAAACCCCTGCAAGGAATCCGTAACTGTCCTACAAAGGGACGCTTCGAAGTTGCTAGATAAGCATACCCCAAGTCTTTCCTCTGTACTAGGGCACACCATGTTTTTATTTCTCATCAATAACGTTCCTCTCGCACACGTGTGGGTAATGCGCGTATATCTCTTAATCGCTGGGGCCGATGTCATAATTGCGGGGTCAAAAGGTCCATCGCCAGTTTCGTTTCGTTTTTATATTCGTTCCCTATTATTAGTGGCGTGTGTTTTGATTCGCGTACCTTTGCGCCAAACTCTGCCACAGTTCGTAGCGGGAAGCGATGGGATTCGATCCGAGCACCAGGTCGTGGTCAATGTTTAGCACGACATTGACCGTGCCGCCGTCAAGCTG
>NW_026457217.1:0-1944 GCF_943734635.1 Anopheles cruzii | reverse complement strand
TCGGACATATCTACCAGACCGGCGAAACTGATTTAACGCACACACACACGCTGGGACGGAGGCACCATGTTTTGGGGACTTCAATGCGGAGCATCAATTGAAACGATCACCGTAGGTCAGTGTGATCGCCAATGAGTTTAACGAGCAGTAACCTTGAGAACCGTCTATGCCCTGGGGACTTTAACCCATACAAACTATCCCTGCCGAAGCGTGCCATTCGAGCGGCGGTTCTTTTGCAAGTATCCGTCCCATTCCGACAGTTGATAAGGTAATGATCGATCAGGAGGATACCAGACACTTGGACTGGCACACGTTGATAAGCATTGTCAGCTGCTGCGGTTATGACCCAAATCTCGGGTCCAGATCGTGATAAGCTCGGTCGGCTGATCCTCGTTATCTACTTCCGTCTAGTTCGCGACAAACATAACTTGGTTCTTCCTACTATCTAGAAATATGGTATATTTCTCTGTTTCGCTCAAAAAGCACATCGTGGGTCACAATACCAAGTGTCATAACCATGGGAAGCTTTCACGACAGGCTGCTGTAAATCCATTGAATGATAGCCTCATAAGGAGATCACTTGGTCGATCGTTCATCACGAAAACTAATCATGCGAGTGTAAAACATTATTTGGAATACGTTGCAAGATATTTTATTGCGATATCGCTGTTGTCAGTCTCTATGGTGATAAGGCTTCCTAGATGGCCCGGTGTTTGTCCTTTTCGAAGATCTCATTTCATCCGACACGCCGGATTATACGCAGAAAGCGGTTGGAGCGAAGCTGGCTTGAATTAACCCAGTTAAACTGGTTAGATCAATACAAAACTTGCTGAGTAGAGTACCGTATACCACAGACGGTTGCTGCCATCGTGAAGGGAACCACCAGCAGCAACGTAAGCACAGTCAAGATTCGCAGAACACTGAAGGACATCGTGAATGATGCGTAGTTGGGATGTGAACGTGGAGAACCGTAAGAACTTGGCTGCCACTACTGCTCTTTTGGCCGTCCACTAGTAGCGGACGATGACCGCCACTTGGTACTTGGAAACCTTCGAGAGTACTCTATACGTCGGGAACTCGGGACAGTCTGTAGATAATGAACTTCAATTGCATCGCACAGAATTGTTTGAACCATTGGTTTCACCTGCCGCACCCCGGTAATCTGATGCTTTTGTTGCTACTATGCCGTTTCAATTCCGTTTTTTGCCTCCCGCAGTCGTTACCGTCGGTCGCCTTACCGTTCGCAGCACCAGTCTCATTAACACGAGCACACCAACGAGCGGAATACATAGCAGAAAGATGCCTACGTCGACCAGATTCGTTCTGAGAAATCCCAGCTTCAACACAGGCGACTCCAGCTCCGTCGCGTTTGGGTGACGCAGGACCCATTCGATCCACCAGACGGCGCGTGCCAACGGTTTCTCGGGCTGATCGCGAAACAGTGCAGACTGCGCCGCCATGCGGGTGCGATACTTGGGATCCTCCAAAACATCCTGCAAGGCCTGCTTTAGCTTGTCGCTGCTCATCGTTTGAAACACGACACGTCGTGCCACGCCTTTACGAACGCAACGTTCGAGATTCTGAAAAACCAGGTGGGGTCAAGCCTACTGAGAGGATTGGGTTCGCCTACTGCCGCACTGTCTTACCCGGTGCTGATCGGTAATGAACGGAATGCCCACGATTGGTACCCCGTACCACACGGCTTCGTGTGTGCTCAGCAGTCCAGCGTGCGTCACGAACGCTTTGGTCTTACGGTGGGCCAGAATGTCGTTCTGTGGAAACCACTTCCGCACCATAACATTCGATGGTAGGTTGAGCTGTAGGTCGGTCTCGAACTTCCACAGAAAGTGATATTCTGGCAGCTGACCAAGCGCCTCGATGATCATACGCTGCCGGACCTCACCGAGTTGATCGCTGCGAATGTTGGTGCCGAGCGAGAACAGA
>NW_026457216.1:0-1944 GCF_943734635.1 Anopheles cruzii | reverse complement strand
CACTGCCAGCAGATTCACCGTAGATCGTAACGCTGCTTGCATCTCCACCAAATGACGCGATGTGATCCTGCACCCAGCGCAACGCCACGATGCAGTCCTTAAGACCCCAGTTGCCAGCGGCCGCCCGATCGCCGGTACTGAAAAATCCCAGCACTCCCAGGCGATAGTTGAAGGTAACGACCACCACGTCCTCCGTCATGAAGTACTGACTGCCGTAGAGATCGTCGTCTCCAAACCCTCCACTGTAACCACCGCCGTGGATGAACACTAAGACCGGTCGCTTACCGCCAGAGGAGAACGGAGTGTAGACATTAACGAACAAACAGTCTTCACTCTCATTCGGATTCATGTCCGACGAAGGGCAGGTGGCCCCATGTGCACTAGCGTCCCTCTCGCCCGTCCAGCCGGGGTGTAGTTCCGGATCACTGAACCGCTCTGCCTCAGCGTACGGGATGCCTTTGAAGGAATGGAACGAACAACCATCCCCACAATGTTCCGTCGTTCCCCGGAGCCGGCCAACCGTCAGCTCAACAATAGGTTGATTCTGAAAGGTCAACTTCTATCAGTCACTAAGCCAATGAGACCTCCTCCCGGTCAGTCAATCAGTACCTCATTTTGGCCGTATCCAAAAGCCACCGTTGCGAGAAGGAACCACACTTCGAACCACATCGTCAGTCCACCCTGCTAAACACTGTCCAATCGATGCATCTGTTGACTTTTATACATCTCACATGACGCCCTTCAGGAAATGTATGCGATTAGATAGGCCCAATCTTGCTGCTCATTTACATCAACGCTGCTGCCAAGATTTGCTTGCCACATTGCATAATAACCCTACTCCACAGTCCTTTTTGGCCTACGCCTGTCAGCATTTTCTTCGAATTTCAACAATATCTTAATTTAATTACGCTAGACCCCAGCGCGACAATCGCGGACAGTGCCGACAAATCTGGTCGTCGCTCTCCAGATAAGAAACTAAACTGGGAAAACAAATTGAATAGGGTAGTCCGTCAAGAGTTCTGAATTTAAACTACTGAATACTTGACTTTTAAAACACCAAACTTCATTCTATAAATTGTAAACATTTGGTAAAAACTTTGACATTCACGAAATGGGACGCTATACGCTTGCGGAAAATTGTCCAATTGGGTGAATGAACGTTTGTTCGATGATGGTGAATTTGACCAAAACATCATCTTTTCTGCCGATGCTCATTTCCACCTCGGTGGTTAGGTTAATAAGCGGAATTGACATATTTGGTGCTCGGTGGAAAACCAACATGTCGTGCAAGAGTAGCCGATGCACCCACAAAGAGTCTGGCGTCATTCGGCCTGGCGGCATCATCGGCCCATTTTTCTTCGAAAGAGGATAGAGGTAGTTGCTAACAGCAGAGCATTGTTCGTATGGAAAAATAAATTCCCCGCTCTTTTTAGCCTAGCCAGTTCTGTGTAGTAACATCTGCTGGAGGTACCACCTGGTACCGATCGTAGTACGGAAAAACTTTCCATAGTTTTTTCCAGTATTTCCCACAAGTGTTTGGTTAACTCACTCAAACCCGCCTCAAACCCCTGCAAGGAATCCGTAACTGTCCTACAAAGGGACGCTTCGAAGTTGCTAGATAAGCATACCCCAAGTCTTTCCTCTGTACTAGGGCACACCATGTTTTTATTTCTCATCAATAACGTTCCTCTCGCACACGTGTGGGTAATGCGCGTATATCTCTTAATCGCTGGGGCCGATGTCATAATTGCGGGGTCAAAAGGTCCATCGCCAGTTTCGTTTCGTTTTTATATTCGTTCCCTATTATTAGTGGCGTGTGTTTTGATTCGCGTACCTTTGCGCCAAACTCTGCCACAGTTCGTAGCGGGAAGCGATGGGATTCGATCCGAGCACCAGGTCGTGGTCAATGTTTAGCACGACATTGACCGTGCCGCCGTCAAGCTG
>NW_026457215.1:0-1944 GCF_943734635.1 Anopheles cruzii | reverse complement strand
TTACTACATTCCGGTGGATTACATACATTTGTTATTATCGAATAACATTTGGTCCAAAGTTACTTTTGAATATATGCGTCGATCCAATCGTTGAAACATTTTTCAATCATCAAAACAGACAGAGGCAGAGACCCCGGAACGTGTACCTCGACATGGTAAAACATTTTAAATTTGTTGAAGTGAAATGTTTTCCTCACTGTTGCTTGCTTTTGTTTTGTTGCTTTTGTCCTAAAGCGTAAGAGTATCACAAAATATGTTTCTTTTTGCTCTCGTTTTTTGCCGAAACCAGCGAAAACTACCAAAAATGGACCCAATCACAAGGTACCGGCCATACAGACTGTGTTGGTTACACTACAACCCATCGAAGACGAGGGGCTTGATTGGCCATCGTAGTAAGTAGGTGCCGACCACTAAGCGCCGTGCCCCATTTAAGAACATCATTTAGGGGGCCCGATTGCTCCATTACATCACGCACCTTTTACAACCGAGCCTAGCGCTCAGCCGGGTCCGAACCGTGCAAGGCAAACCTGTCTCGGACCCCGGTTATTCACGGAGGCCAAATTAGCAGGCTCTGAGCTCCGGAGCCGACCACTTCCTCACATTATGCGTGCCATCTTCGAGCAGTTCACGGTCAATAGCGCACTTAGGCGCACCCGGTGGGGCACAGTGCAGGAACCGCGGCGGTGGCGGACCCGTTCACTTTGCCCGAACACCGCAATCCGTTCACTTCGGTGCCGTAATGCTTCATCTTCCTTAGGCACCTCGCATCCGATGATGGAGCATTCAAAAGCTTCACTCAGCGGGTGCGGGTGAATCCGCGTAGATCAAGGTGATTGAGCAAAGCGGGAGGCCGAAAAAGACCGAGAAAAGGCCCAATGAACCAGCAGAGCACAGTTATTGGCCTCCATTCGTACACGTTCGTTCGGCGCGGTAGTTCATCCACAGTCAATTGCCCTCCGGGCTCCATGATACGTGCATTACATGAGTGCTTTGCGGCTGAGCCACACGCTACCGCAACGATCTATTTTTATCGTCCATTTCGCCGTCAAGCCTTTCTCCGGTGCCCGCTGCTTGCATACCTTACGATGCCAGTGATGACATACCAGCGCCAAGATGCGCCGTGCCTGGCAATGGATGGATGGTGGTGCAAAAATGGTGGCGCCTCATTAGCATATGTGCGCGTCCGCAATTGCAGCGAAACAAACAAAAACGCAAGCATAACGCAAGCAGATAAATTCGCACCGCAGCTGCGAAGCTTCTCACGTGTGCGCACCGGCGCCTGTCATGAGGTGTTCCTGTGTTGGCACGTGTTGCGGTAGCTTTTCCGCTCTATTGCTTCACCCGAAAAAAAACTGGCCAAATTTGTTCAGCTCCGTAGAGGCGAGACTTTTCAATCTTTTTGGGGTCTTTGGCCGGGCTCAGTAGCCCTGGTTCGGTCTATTATCATTTATGTTGGACAAATTTGGGACCATTTCGATAGCTGGGTGATGAGGTGCACCCATCGTTAGTTTCAACACTACAGGGGTATCCATTTCGTAGTTTCAAAAACAAACTCGAAAGGACCTATGGCCGATCAGCCGATTCTAATGAGATAATTTCCAATTACTGTTTTGCATATTTCGGGTAATAACTTAGCGGATGTTATTTTTCAAATGCTCCAAAGTACAAGCCGGTAACTTTGGAGCATTTGAAACAGCATAGCATTTGAGCAGCATAAACACGATATTTTGCGTAGCCACACAAGAAAAAGTGCAACGGTGTCAAATCGCATGATTTTGATGGCCAATTGGCATCACTAAAAACGCGAAATTCCCATCGCCTGTCAAAGGTCTCGTGCAGTAGATCGAAAACCGTCTTGTTGTATCTCTTAATATCTTCTAAGACCATATCTTCAATTGTAGGCCCAAAAAAGGTTCGGTATGGTTCGGAATTGACGGTACTGAT
>NW_026457214.1:0-1944 GCF_943734635.1 Anopheles cruzii | reverse complement strand
CGGTTGCGATCGTGGTCGCGGCCGCCGCCGCCGCTGCCGCCACACCATCCGGTGTCGTGTAGCCCTAGAACGAGAGAGAACAGGCCGGATACGATTAAAAAAAAGGATTCCATTCGAATAACTTTCATAGAGCGAATCTTCGATCGCAAGACGCACAAAAGGGTCAGATTTATCGACTCGATTTAATCAAAGGTGGCGCGCCATTAGGAGACTAGAAGGGCACGTTTCGAGCGGCTCATTTGTAGGCTAATTAATGATCACATCGCAACCATCCAGCACCGCATCATTTTTCTCGAGCGCTGGCCTCGGTTCCCAACAATCCGGAGGCTATACCTACCCGGTACCGCAGACCGATGATCATTTCGTCGAGGGGGGTGTCCCGTTTCTTGTCCCGCTCCAGATAGAACACTCGCCTCATTTTGGACCTAATTTTGCCTGCCAACACACAGGGTGGGGCCACCAATTTTCACTCACTTTCCACTAGTTTTCTGATCGTTTTCTTTCGCCGTTCCTCTTGCCAATATCAGACCAACTCCCAAAACGGAGCACGCGCTCGTGCTTCTGTTCGCACGAACAACCAACGGGGGGAAGGAAAAAACTTCCACTTTATTATCTTGTTTTCGTGTTCTGTGTGTGACCCCGACACCGCGCGTCAGCGGGTTAGAGAGCACGATTTGTTCTCCCAGCGGTTCCGGCACACACCACTAAGGTGCGCTGGAAAACTTTTGCTCGCTGCCAAAAAGATAGGGAGATTTGCGAAACTTGCGTGCTGGACTATACGTGGATTAACTGCGTGGACGCTTCAGCAGCAGCACCAAGACGAAAAGGTCAGACGACGTGACCGTGCCGAAAATCGCACCGAGACGATGGAGAGAACCTCATCCCATCAGGGAGTAAACAAAATGTGCACAACTTATTACGAGAGAAAGTTTAACGTCTAATGTTAGGATTAAAGTTTCATACACACAAGCTTCGGCTAATTTCGGTGACCGTGGTGGTGGCACGTCAAATGTCAAGGTTGTCTGCCCCTCCGGGCGATGCTTGTGTAAATTCTGTTTAAAATATTCTCGGCGGAGATTCGTTATTCTTTCGCTTCGCATATGAAAGTCAAAAGTTTCGTGTGGCGCACACACAGCTGGTGGTGGTAAGCAAATTTTTGAGGAAAACTTTCTCTCTGTTGCTGTCTGTAAATACGGCTTAAGGTCGTTGCTTTTATTGGCCATATTTTTTGGCGAGTTTGAATATTGTTACCCTCTGGACAACTTGCAGCATTTGGCCCAGGGAAGTCAGTTAGGTGCACAAATATTGCTCCCGAAGACCAAATCTCTCTGGCGCGTACATAACCCGAGGGTTGATTTACTAGGAATACTAATGTCCACCAAATAACATTGCATTCAATGTTCCAGCTTTCTGGCGCAGTACATCTTATTACGCCGCATAACGTCTGAACTCCCTCTCGGCGATTGGATGGCAAAGTGAAAAAGAAACAAGCCCACACAAGGATTTACGGTCCGCCAGCATCCGCCTCCGCGAAGCGAAGCCCCGAGCAACTCGCGGAGCCAACGCCAAAGTGAAATCCAAACGACCCACAACGACCCAGAAGCCAATTCGCAACTTCTAAATGCGCCGAGGACGAACTGGCTCCTGGGAGAATGTACCGTGCCACACCGTTTACAAAAAGAAGCGGACGGAAAAACGGAGAGAGCAGCCCAGAGTCCACCGGTGCCTTGCTTTTGGGGGGTTTGTTTTTGTATCCTCCCGAAGAAGGCCCCCACCGCATTCGGTCACGGTTGGCGCCGTGAACCGGAAGTCTCAACGTACGCCGCGACCTTCAAGACGTGACCACCGCCGTGGACAGACAACAGTCGCTGGTGTCCTCGGCAAGGTCGACCACGGTAGGCGGAAAACAGGAAACAAATCCGCAGAAGCAGAACCATACACGCG
>NW_026457213.1:0-1944 GCF_943734635.1 Anopheles cruzii | reverse complement strand
TGAGTGCGAATATGAATCTCTAATTTGTATGCCTGTGCGAACTTGGCAGGACAATAAGAACATAGATGTTTGTCCTTGTTGTGAATTAACATATGGTTCCTCACGTGGACTGCCGAATGAAAAGCTTTGTTACAAATTTTGCACTGCAAAGGCTTTTCACCAGTGTGAGTGCGAATATGGATCTTTAGTTTATATGGCCACGGGAACTTTGCAGGGCAGTGAGGACACTGATGATGGCCCTCATTGTGAATTGTCATATGATTCCTCAAATTGATCGCCGCATGGAAAAGTTTGCCACAGACTTCACATTTAAAAGGTTTTTCTCCGGTGTGAGTGCGGATATGGTTCTTTAGGTTCCATGACCGAGCAAACTTGGCGGAGCAATGAAGACACTGATAATATCGATCCTCGTTGTGAATAATCATGTGTTTTTTCAGAAGTACTGACGAATGAAACACTTTGCTACAGGCGTTACAATTATAAGGCTTTTCGCCGGTGTAAGTGCGGTGATGATCTTCCAGTTTGGATGACGGTGCGACCTTGGCTGGACAATTAGGGTGTTTGTGTCCGATATTTTCACTATCATTCGAGTCAACCTTGGTCGACCCGGATGATTCTGGTTTAATGAGATTGTTTTGTGAGCGCCGTTGTTCATTCGACGTCGACGGTTGCTGCTGACCAATTATTGAGATAAACTTGCTACCTGTGGGTTCTGACTTTCCTCGATCGCTAATATCTGTTTGATTTAATGCTAGCTGATTTCCGAAATGTGTTACTGCGACAAGCGGTTCTTTTTCCATCTGACGGTGGGAATGCAGCAGATCTGTTTGGAGGGTATTATTCTCATGTTTCAGATCAACATCGGATGGCTGCAGATGCTGTTGTTGCGGTTCTTCCGGTTCGCATTTCAAAATAACTTCCAACGATTGTTCCACTGTTTGAAATAAATCATCATATGTCTTGGTTGTCTGTTGCGAATCTTGTTGGTTCAATTGTGTGCCATTCACGGAATCTGTTGTGGCAAGCTCCTTTTTCACCAACACTGATCCAGCGTTATTTGTCCGCTTTCTCCGTTGCGAATCTGTTGTGGCAGGCTCTTTTTTCACCCACACTGATTCAACACCGCTTGTCGCACTCATATAATCGTCAGGTTGATCTGCATTTGTTTCGCATTTGATAAAATGAGTGTGAGTCGGTTCTGCTATAAATCGGTTAACCATCTCAAGATTCCTTCTGCATCTCCAGCGGAACATAAACAGGTCATCCAGACGCGATTTACAGGTGCTACACAAATACGATGGACATTCTTCTGATGGTAGTAACTGTAAACAGATGAGGAGAATACCACAATTAATATCTTCCGTAACCGAGAGATTCTTTTAAAGAGACGAACTACCTGAACGCTTGTATGATCGAAGATTTTTTGATATAAATAATCACCCAATTCGTCGGAAGTCAGTGGCTCCAAAGAAGAATCAGTTGATAGACACATTCGACACATACGAGGGAGCCTGGAAAGAGATGTGCTGTTATACATATTATTTCTGTTTTACCGACAACTCACTCGAAGTCCTCTGATTTGCTGTGAGGTACTAAATTGTTCATTTTCACTGCAGGCGTTTATTGTAAAGGAATAAGAACTACTCTGCAATTGCTCACAAAATACATGAATGAAAGGATTGTTCCAGTTGATTTTCGCTTATTTTGACAGTTTGTGAGCGACCCGGGAAACAAAACATTGGAACTCACCGAAGCTGTGGGTGCAGTTAACAGCTGCTGAATTTTTAGATGCATCTAAATTTAGATGCACTCAGTTTGGTTTTTCAAAAAGTTGAGTTGATCCGATATATTTGAAATATGAAATTTTACTGTTATTTATTACCACGGACAGTTTAAGGATGGACTTCCGTTTTGGGGGCCATTTTTCATTTGTTTTCTTTCAAC
>NW_026457212.1:0-1944 GCF_943734635.1 Anopheles cruzii | reverse complement strand
GTTGAAAGAAAACAAATGAAAAATGGCCCCCAAAACGGAAGTCCATCCTTAAACTGTCCGTGGTAATAAATAACAGTAAAATTTCATATTTCAAATATATCGGATCAACTCAACTTTTTGAAAAACCAAACTGAGTGCATCTAAATTTAGATGCATCTAAAAATTCAGCAGCTGTTAACTGCACCCACAGCTTCGGTGAGTTCCAATGTTTTGTTTCCCGGGTCGCTCACAAACTGTCAAAATAAGCGAAAATCAACTGGAACAATCCTTTCATTCATGTATTTTGTGAGCAATTGCAGAGTAGTTCTTATTCCTTTACAATAAACGCCTGCAGTGAAAATGAACAATTTAGTACCTCACAGCAAATCAGAGGACTTCGAGTGAGTTGTCGGTAAAACAGAAATAATATGTATAACAGCACATCTCTTTCCAGGCTCCCTCGTATGTGTCGAATGTGTCTATCAACTGATTCTTCTTTGGAGCCACTGACTTCCGACGAATTGGGTGATTATTTATATCAAAAAATCTTCGATCATACAAGCGTTCAGGTAGTTCGTCTCTTTAAAAGAATCTCTCGGTTACGGAAGATATTAATTGTGGTATTCTCCTCATCTGTTTACAGTTACTACCATCAGAAGAATGTCCATCGTATTTGTGTAGCACCTGTAAATCGCGTCTGGATGACCTGTTTATGTTCCGCTGGAGATGCAGAAGGAATCTTGAGATGGTTAACCGATTTATAGCAGAACCGACTCACACTCATTTTATCAAATGCGAAACAAATGCAGATCAACCTGACGATTATATGAGTGCGACAAGCGGTGTTGAATCAGTGTGGGTGAAAAAAGAGCCTGCCACAACAGATTCGCAACGGAGAAAGCGGACAAATAACGCTGGATCAGTGTTGGTGAAAAAGGAGCTTGCCACAACAGATTCCGTGAATGGCACACAATTGAACCAACAAGATTCGCAACAGACAACCAAGACATATGATGATTTATTTCAAACAGTGGAACAATCGTTGGAAGTTATTTTGAAATGCGAACCGGAAGAACCGCAACAACAGCATCTGCAGCCATCCGATGTTGATCTGAAACATGAGAATAATACCCTCCAAACAGATCTGCTGCATTCCCACCGTCAGATGGAAAAAGAACCGCTTGTCGCAGTAACACATTTCGGAAATCAGCTAGCATTAAATCAAACAGATATTAGCGATCGAGGAAAGTCAGAACCCACAGGTAGCAAGTTTATCTCAATAATTGGTCAGCAGCAACCGTCGACGTCGAATGAACAACGGCGCTCACAAAACAATCTCATTAAACCAGAATCATCCGGGTCGACCAAGGTTGACTCGAATGATAGTGAAAATATCGGACACAAACACCCTAATTGTCCAGCCAAGGTCGCACCGTCATCCAAACTGGAAGATCATCACCGCACTTACACCGGCGAAAAGCCTTATAATTGTAACGCCTGTAGCAAAGTGTTTCATTCGTCAGTACTTCTGAAAAAACACATGATTATTCACAACGAGGATCGATATTATCAGTGTCTTCATTGCTCCGCCAAGTTTGCTCGGTCATGGAACCTAAAGAACCATATCCGCACTCACACCGGAGAAAAACCTTTTAAATGTGAAGTCTGTGGCAAACTTTTCCATGCGGCGATCAATTTGAGGAATCATATGACAATTCACAATGAGGGCCATCATCAGTGTCCTCACTGCCCTGCAAAGTTCCCGTGGCCATATAAACTAAAGATCCATATTCGCACTCACACTGGTGAAAAGCCTTTGCAGTGCAAAATTTGTAACAAAGCTTTTCATTCGGCAGTCCACGTGAGGAACCATATGTTAATTCACAACAAGGACAAACATCTATGTTCTTATTGTCCTGCCAAGTTCGCACAGGCATACAAATTAGAGATTCATATTCGCACTCA
>NW_026457211.1:0-1944 GCF_943734635.1 Anopheles cruzii | reverse complement strand
TCGGACATATCTACCAGACCGGCGAAACTGATTTAACGCACACACACACGCTGGGACGGAGGCACCATGTTTTGGGGACTTCAATGCGGAGCATCAATTGAAACGATCACCGTAGGTCAGTGTGATCGCCAATGAGTTTAACGAGCAGTAACCTTGAGAACCGTCTATGCCCTGGGGACTTTAACCCATACAAACTATCCCTGCCGAAGCGTGCCATTCGAGCGGCGGTTCTTTTGCAAGTATCCGTCCCATTCCGACAGTTGATAAGGTAATGATCGATCAGGAGGATACCAGACACTTGGACTGGCACACGTTGATAAGCATTGTCAGCTGCTGCGGTTATGACCCAAATCTCGGGTCCAGATCGTGATAAGCTCGGTCGGCTGATCCTCGTTATCTACTTCCGTCTAGTTCGCGACAAACATAACTTGGTTCTTCCTACTATCTAGAAATATGGTATATTTCTCTGTTTCGCTCAAAAAGCACATCGTGGGTCACAATACCAAGTGTCATAACCATGGGAAGCTTTCACGACAGGCTGCTGTAAATCCATTGAATGATAGCCTCATAAGGAGATCACTTGGTCGATCGTTCATCACGAAAACTAATCATGCGAGTGTAAAACATTATTTGGAATACGTTGCAAGATATTTTATTGCGATATCGCTGTTGTCAGTCTCTATGGTGATAAGGCTTCCTAGATGGCCCGGTGTTTGTCCTTTTCGAAGATCTCATTTCATCCGACACGCCGGATTATACGCAGAAAGCGGTTGGAGCGAAGCTGGCTTGAATTAACCCAGTTAAACTGGTTAGATCAATACAAAACTTGCTGAGTAGAGTACCGTATACCACAGACGGTTGCTGCCATCGTGAAGGGAACCACCAGCAGCAACGTAAGCACAGTCAAGATTCGCAGAACACTGAAGGACATCGTGAATGATGCGTAGTTGGGATGTGAACGTGGAGAACCGTAAGAACTTGGCTGCCACTACTGCTCTTTTGGCCGTCCACTAGTAGCGGACGATGACCGCCACTTGGTACTTGGAAACCTTCGAGAGTACTCTATACGTCGGGAACTCGGGACAGTCTGTAGATAATGAACTTCAATTGCATCGCACAGAATTGTTTGAACCATTGGTTTCACCTGCCGCACCCCGGTAATCTGATGCTTTTGTTGCTACTATGCCGTTTCAATTCCGTTTTTTGCCTCCCGCAGTCGTTACCGTCGGTCGCCTTACCGTTCGCAGCACCAGTCTCATTAACACGAGCACACCAACGAGCGGAATACATAGCAGAAAGATGCCTACGTCGACCAGATTCGTTCTGAGAAATCCCAGCTTCAACACAGGCGACTCCAGCTCCGTCGCGTTTGGGTGACGCAGGACCCATTCGATCCACCAGACGGCGCGTGCCAACGGTTTCTCGGGCTGATCGCGAAACAGTGCAGACTGCGCCGCCATGCGGGTGCGATACTTGGGATCCTCCAAAACATCCTGCAAGGCCTGCTTTAGCTTGTCGCTGCTCATCGTTTGAAACACGACACGTCGTGCCACGCCTTTACGAACGCAACGTTCGAGATTCTGAAAAACCAGGTGGGGTCAAGCCTACTGAGAGGATTGGGTTCGCCTACTGCCGCACTGTCTTACCCGGTGCTGATCGGTAATGAACGGAATGCCCACGATTGGTACCCCGTACCACACGGCTTCGTGTGTGCTCAGCAGTCCAGCGTGCGTCACGAACGCTTTGGTCTTACGGTGGGCCAGAATGTCGTTCTGTGGAAACCACTTCCGCACCATAACATTCGATGGTAGGTTGAGCTGTAGGTCGGTCTCGAACTTCCACAGAAAGTGATATTCTGGCAGCTGACCAAGCGCCTCGATGATCATACGCTGCCGGACCTCACCGAGTTGATCGCTGCGAATGTTGGTGCCGAGCGAGAACAGA
>NW_026457210.1:0-1945 GCF_943734635.1 Anopheles cruzii | reverse complement strand
ATGCGTTTAATGCGTTCACGCTTCGTCGGGTCCGTCGCTGGAGCGAAACGAAGTCGCCGTCGCCGCGTTTGGGGTCCTGGCCGCCGTGCGCGCCCGAGAGAGTGGAGCGGACAATTATTTTGACTAGTTTTTCGTGCGTCCATGGGTGCATAAAACATTAACGCCGATGTTAATGCGATTCACGTGCGAAACACGCACGACACCCGAGCAAATCACCGGGCTCCGGCGAAACGGCGAAAAGCAATTTCGGGCTCCCGGAATGCTTTTATGATGCGTTATTTATTGATCAGAATGTAGCGTGTTTTACTTTACTTTGTTTTGTGTTTTTTTTGCCAGCCCCGCGAACGTTTTTCATGTGTGCTCCGTGCATCGCCCACCGTCCCATAAATAATGGCACCACAGTGGCAACTGGGAATGGAAGAGGAAAGCAAAATTAAAATCTCGATTCGACCATTAATGGGTGTGCGGGGAGAGGCGGCAATGAGGTAGAAGTAATAGCATTAAAATGATACGATAGTTTCCACGCGAACGACATAAACACATAAGCGCCCCGTTCGCTAAGCAATATTGCGTTAGCATAAATCATCGCTAATCACGCGTAATGTGGTGTGTCAACAGGATCCGCTGTAATCTGGCCGTCCAAAAAAGCCACCGCTCGCCAAATTGATCTGCGCCCAGTGTAAACATTGCGATGCGGTTTTTATCCAACCCACCGTACGCAAGTCGGTGGGACACAGTTTCGAACGCGAATATGATCAATCGTCCTTCAATCGACGGATCAGCCGGCGTGCGGGTATAAACTAAAATGCAATTAGTGTTAAATAAATATTCACCCCCAAAAACTGCTTCACAAATGTGCTTTTCATAAGCGTAAATGTCCGTGCATTCGCACCGTGAGGCGGCGCATCAACATCGGTGGCGCATAAAATATGATCCGAACATGAAATGGGTGCGTTCGCGGCTGCCGTGGCGCGAACACGCACCCGGACATCGAGGTGGGCACCCGGCACACAAAAGTGACAACATTTTTCCACACTCCATCACCCGAGACCGGGCGTAACCGCGTGAAACACGCAGCCAAACATTGCAAACAGGATTGCAAAAACAAAAGCGTAAAGGATGAACAACATCAGACGGGGCACGCACTCGCTGTTTTATTCCACAATGGGAGGCCGGGACCGGTGCAGGCAGGCGGGAGGTTTTCAGCAGGACATCAGTGGCATGATTGACACCGAAAAGGACGGAGCCCCCGCTGTGTTCGGGTAGACAAAAAATTGTTTGAGTTTCGCACACACACACGGCCGATCGAGGGCTAAGTCCGCCTTTTTATATCAATATTCGATTTATGTATTTATTCGCACGGATGCAGTGCCACGGTTACGAACATTGAACTTGCCGGTATCCTGGTGTCCTGGTTTTCGGTATGGTGCCATTTATTTTGCATTTCGATACGATCAATCAAGCCTGCTGCTGCTGCTGGACGATGGCAGCCTCGTCGGGAGGCGACACACGAAACGGCACCAGTGTGACTCGGGCAGCCATTTTGTTTTATTTACAGTCCTTTTTTTTGTCAAATATTATTAGTTTTTTGCGCGTGTGCTCCGCTTCGGACTGCAATTAAAATGCAATCGATGCGCTGCACCGGCTGTCACCGGGTGTCATGTGTTGACTGACTCGAAAAGGAATCATTTTACGCCACTACACCCCACGGCAATCCGGATCCCGGATGCTTGGATAAATAAATCTCCGACGAATCAATACCGGGTGCCCACGGTCAATCAGTCAGTCTGGATGGGAATAATTCAATGTGTCGATTAGCATCACACCGAGCGAGCCCGATCGGTGGAGGCGCATGGTTGGCCACCCTTCCGCTAAGCCACCGGAATACGGACCATACAAGTTAGCACGATCCCAACAATCCGCATAAACATTTAGCACAACCGCG
>NW_026457209.1:0-1946 GCF_943734635.1 Anopheles cruzii | reverse complement strand
TGAAAAATATAAAACAACACAAACACAAAAAAAAACACATTTATAGTGTGGGAACTGCCTCTTCGAGGACATCCCCACTCGAGTACCGGAGGCGACCGCGTGAACGCGGAGCGCGCACGGCAGGCGACTCGGCAACACTGCCGAAAGTGACAGTCGTTTCGTACCCGATCTTTTCTTTCTCTTCTACATCTCGTCGCTCGATCGGTGCGGACGTGCTCGCCTACGCTGGCCCACGCTCGGAAACTTAACCCAAAAATCCACGTGTAAGGGCTGAAGCCCACAAGTGTACAATTCGTTATCTTTGTATAATAAAATAATTAGCAACACGAACTAAACTGCTAAACTGGTGACCCCGACGTTCCGAGTGAGGGGTAGCATTGCGACCCTGTGACTCGGGCCGTTCTACGAACGCGAACACTCGCTAAACGCTAAAACCCCAGAGTGACGCCCACGAGGCCAACGTGACGTGTCCTCGGCCAGTGCATGCGTTTTCGGCCACAGCCCAGCGTTTTTCGACCCGCACGCTGCAACACCATCCGGCACGCCAAAACGACGCCGCGCACACAGCCAGAACGCGTCACGACCTTTGGAGGTTAGCACACCGCGTGCTCATACACCGCACGAACTTCCACCGTTGGAGGTTAGAACACCGCGTGCTCACACACTGCACGCACATCCACCGTGGGAGGTTAGTACACCGCGTGCATACGACGCCGCACGCACAGCCACCGCCGTTTCGATGTTACCGGACCGCGTGGCTAGCACGTCCCGCTAACATCCGCGGACAGCACCGACAACCGCCACCCGATCGCGGGAGAGCCGCTGCACGGAGCACAGCCCCTTAAGCAGCGCCGCACGGAGTGGCCACCACTGCTTGCCACCGGCGAGCAGCACGTGCTGTAACACCATCGACGACATCATAGTCACTTCACGCACCACACCGACGAGGCAACGGAACACACCACCATCTCGTACCACCATGGACACGCCGTACTCGTCGGCCGCGAAGGACCGCCAGTCCAACCACGGACAGGTCGCTGTCGGAGCACTGCTCCTTAACCAGCGCCGCCAGGTTTGGGTACGACCCCGTCGCCACGGCGTATACCGAACAAAGGTAGGCCTACACGTAGGGCCCTTTTGTTCCCGCCGGTCGGAGGATACGTATGCGCTTCAACCACGCGCCATCTAGCTGACGCATCCGCCCACGGCTCACGCTTCTCAGTACGCGCCCCATGCCGACTAAAACGTCGTCGCCGCATCGGCACCGTACCCGTCGCCAGAGCCACGCAGATGCCAGCTGCTGATTCGCCGAGCGCACCCAAACCTTTCCACCGACGGTCCATCGAAGTGACCGGTCCGTCAACGAGCACGTGACCTACAAAATCCAACCTCCTGACAGTACGTAATGCGGCGATTACAGGGCGCCGAACGATCAGACGTCCCTGGTCGACACCCGCACCATACAGTCAGGATCATCACACGGCCAACTGGAGCGACCAGCTACCGCTCATCCTCCTTGGCCTACGTACAGCATCGACATCGCTACGTACAAACAGCTAACTACTAGCTAGTTACTGCTTCTGCTTCTGCAACATCCACGCTTCTGCTTGCGTCAACACCTCTACGTGAGAACGGAGCATCATCTGGCCGACTATGCCAACTTGATCTACGGCCGGCTCGACGTGGGGTCTAATCAACACCTGGCCGCTTACGCCTACAGCAGAAGTATCAGCGGCAAGCCTCCTAACATCATCCGTACTCTTACTTCGCCACCTCCATCATATGTGACCACGGCTTCACCGCTTCCGGACCATTCGACTGGCGTGACGTGGTCCCAACGCAGTGACGATACCACTGCGCTACAGGTGACCCCCTCACACCAGTCTAGGAGGGGAGTACTGTGGGAACTGCCTCTTCGAGGACATCCCCACTCGAGTACCGGAGGC